>NW_017670908.1:175704-332055 GCF_001879085.1 Nicotiana attenuata | reverse complement strand
CGATGCTTTGAGCCGCCGGGCAGAGAGTTTGGGGAGTTTGGCTTATTTACCAGCAGCAGAGAGGCCTATGGCGATGGATGTTCAGGCCCTAGCCAGCCAGTTCGTGAGATTGGATCTTTCGGAGCCCAGTCGGGTTCTAGCTTGTGTGGTCTCTCGGTCTTCCTTGTTTGATCCGTATCCGAGAGCATCAGTTTGATGACCCTCATTTGCTTGTCCTCAAGGACAAAGTGTTGCATGGCGATGCTCGAGATATGACTATTGGTGCTAACGGAGTACTGCGGATGTAGGGTCGAGTTTGTGTACCCAATGTTGATGGGCTTCGAGAGTTGATTCTAGAGGAGGCCCATAGTTCGCGGTATTCAATTCATCCGGGTGCCGCGAAGATGTACCAGGATTTGAGGCAGCACAACTGGTGGAGGCGGATGAAGAAGGATATAGTTGGGTTTGTAGCTCAGTGCCTTAATTGTCAGCAGGTGAAGTATGAGCACCAGAGGCCGGGTGGATTCCTCCAGCAGATAGAGATTCCGGAGTGGAAGTGGGAGCGGATCACCATGGACTTCGTATCTGGGCTCCCACGGACTTTGAAGAAGTTCGATGCCATTTGGGTTATTGTGGATCAGTTGACCAAGTCCGCGCATTTCATCCCTGTGTGTACTACCTATTCCTCGGAGCGGTTGGTAGAGATTTATATCCGGGAGATTGTCCGTCTACATGGTATTCCAGTTTCTATCATCTCAGACAGAGGTACTCAGTTCACATCGCGGTTCTGGAGAGCCGTACAACAGGAGTTGGGTACTCGGGTGGAGTTGAGCACAACATTTCACCCTCAGACGAACGGGCAGTCTGAGTGCACTATTCAGATTCTTGAGGATATGCTCCATGCGTGTGTGATTGAGTTTGGAGGTTCTTGGGATCAGTTCTTGCCATTGGCAGAGTTTGCCTACAACAACTGCTATTAATCCAGCATTCAGAGGGCACCGTACGAGGCCTTATATGGTAGGCGATGTAGATCTCTGGTGGGTTGGTTCGAGCCAGGTGAGGCTAGATTATTGGGCACATACTTGGTTCAGGACGCCTTGGAGAGAGTCAAGGTAATTAAGGATAGACTCCGTAGAAGCCCAGTCCAGATAGAAGAGTTACGCGAACCGGAAGGTTCGTGATGTTTCCTATATGGTTGGAGAGCGGGTTCTGCTTCGGGTTTCGCCTATGAATGGTGCTATGAGATTTGGGAAGAAGGGGAAGTGGAGTCCGAGGTTTATTGGCCCTTTTGAGATATTGAGGCATGTTGGGGAGGTTGCTTACGAGCTTGCCTTACCTCCTAGCTTGGCAGGAGTTCATCCGGTATTTCATGTTTCAATGCTCCGGAGGTATCACAGTGATTCGTCGCACGTGTTGGATTTCAGCTCAGTCTAGTTAGAGAAGGATCTATCTTATGTTGAGGAGCCAGTGGCAATATTGGACAGGCAGGTTAGGAAGCTAAGGTCAAAAAAAATTGCATCAGTGAAGGTTCAGTGGCGGGGTCAGCCGGTAGAGGAAGTGACCTGGGAGACCGAGCAGGATATGTGCAGCCGGTACCCTCATCTTTTCACTACTTCAGGTATGTCTCTGTGCTCATTCAAGGACGAACGAATGTTTAAGTGTGGGAGGATGTAACGACCCGGCCGGTCGTTTTTGGAATTTACGCCCCGATCCCCTATTAACTGCTTCCCCCAAGTTTATTTCTGCTATTTTGATTTGCCGGGATGTTCGGTTTTGAGATTCAGAGAGTTTTGGGACACTTAGTCCCTAAATGAGAGCTTAAGTGTTGGAAAGTTGACCGTAGTTGGAACAGTGTGAAGACGGCTTCGGAATGGAAATCTGATGGTTCTGTTAGCTCCGTTAGGTGATTTCGGGTTTAGGGGCATGGTCGGAATGTGTTTTGGAGGTCCGTAGCTAATTTAGGCTTGAAATGCTGAAAGGTCGAATTTTGATGTTTCCGGTTCAATAGTGAGATTTTGATCCGAGGGTCGGAATGGAATTCCGAGACTTGTAGTAGTTTCATCATGTCATTTGGGACGTGTGTGCAAAATTTCAGATCATTCGGACGAGATTTGATAGACTTTTTGATCGAAAGCGTATTTTGAGCAATTTGGAGTTCTTAGGCTTGAATCCATGGTTAATTTGTGTCACGCCCTAAAACCGAGGGACATGACCGGCGCTCGACCGGGTAGCCCCAGTCAAGCGGACCTGGGTGCCTTTCCTATCCCACGTGTTACCCCGTTTTATCATTACTCATTAATCAAAGGAAATAGCCATTTATGATTTAAACACCTTTTTACGAAATATCCATAACATACATGGTTACATAGCGTGGTTTACAAGTTACATTGCCCAACATACAAAGTACATATTTACATAAGTTCACAACCCACATTTCCTGTCTACGGAGCCTCTAAGGATACAAAAGAGTGATACAATACTTGCCGGTAATAAGGCTCCGGCTATACCTTACACAAATACCAAAATAAGACTACGGGAAGAAAAGCGGCATGAGCCACGCAGGGCCCCGAAAGGAAAGGGGCTCACTAATACAGCTATCGGGAAGTGAAGGAGTGCTACTGTCGGTGAACTGGAGTACCTGCTATAGATCCACCTACAATCATAACACGAATGTAGCGCCCCCGAAAAAAGGGACGTCAGTACATTTGAATTGTACTAGTATGTATGAACAAACTTTACCCCAAGTAAAATCAAACGATACACAAGTAACGAACAGTAATAAAATCAACGATCAAATGCACATGAAAAGAACAACCAAAGTCAAACAAGTTTCACAATCTCTCCTTTTCCCCTTTCAACATCATTTCATCACATCAATGATTTCACAACTTTCACATATGTTCATTTCAATAGTGATTTCGATCACTTTTCCACCCTTATTACCTCGGCCACCCTTATCACCACAACCCACACCTTATTACTTCGTGTTGCGGCGCGCAACCCGATCCCACCGAACAATCACATTTCACACAACAACAACAACAACAAATCACATTTCACACGACAATAACAACAAATCACAAATAGTTTTCATAACCATCAATACTATTTCCATCATATACAACAGCCCGCACACAATTTATGTAACAACGATAATTTCCCACGACAAGTCCCATACGATATTACCACAGCCGTTTCAATTGCTTCAATCACGATTTCTTTCCATCATTTGTTACACAGCTTTTACCACATAAACACATTCACACACACACACACTTGGTTTGTTGCCATTTACTTACACCATAATATCAGGAGACTTAACCAACAGCTTTCAAGGCATATTAGTCACAAGAATTCACAAATAGTCCACATAGATAACACACACCAAATACCCATACACCAAACAAGGTGACTTTACAAAGGTTAAAGTTAGCCATACATACCTGGAATCGAATTTCCCCTTTTTACTTCTACTTCGGCTCACCAATAGTCTAGTATCGACAATCTAGTTCACAAGTTAACACATAAATCTTAGAATTGAAGTTCACAATTACTACCCGAACTCATTTAGGTTGTCAACCCCTCTTTTGCAAACCTTTACTTCTACTCAATTCCTCTTACTAGATTTTAGGTCTTAAAAGACATGCATGTGTATTTCAACTTCCATTTTCAAGAATCAATGCATGAGAATCCCCCTTTTTGTTTAAATTTAAAAAAACAAATGAAAAAGGGTTGGGGATTTTTACCTGCAAGAACGAAGATGAAGACAATTACATGAAATTTCCCCGGCCCGGGTGACTTTGAAGAATCAAATTGATGAAGGTGGGACTGTCTCTCAAGAACTCTCTCTTCCCTCTCTCTAGTTTTGTTTAGAAAATATGTTAGAATGAGGGGTTGGGGTGTTTTATTGAAGAAGGTGTCGAGTTTAAAATTTAGAAAAATAGGAGCCCGAGTCAGGTTTGCGGTCGCACTTTGTGATCGCAAAGTGGAAATGCTGTCCGCAGAATGGACCGCAAAAGTGCTCCAAAACTCTGAACATTCTGTTTGGGTTTGCGGCAGAAATGCGGTCTGCATACCTATTTTGCGATCGCATAATGCGCCGCATAACTGCCCTGGACAAAATCTCAAAACGATTAAGCGACAACTATGCAGTCCGCATATCAGTTATGCAATCGCATAATGGACCGTATTTTTTACCTTAAATTTGACTAACACACTGACTCACTTTGCGGTTGAAATGCGGTCCGCATACTTGATTTGCGACCTCATTCTGGACCACATAATAGCACTTTTCTGGAAAACTTTGATTCTTGATTTTTAAATGCTTAAACTAGTACAAAGGGTCCGAACCGCGGCGAGCAAGAATTTTACACATTCCTAACACATATTCATAACTTGGCACTACGAGTTCTAAGTTTTAAGCACAAGTTTTCACGGGGCCTTACATCCTCCCCCACGTACAATCATTCGTCTTCGAATGAGGATTTTGGAAATCAGTTGGTTTTGACAACATGCTATGCAAACTCCCAATTTTTCACTAACTCCCAGATTTTTAGAAAATTTTGCCAGAGTTTCCTTTGCAATTAGATTTATCTACCTATCAGAGAACCCCCGAAACATATTTCCAAGCATCATTACACAATTCCTATTATCCCTACAACTGGTATACAATTCATTACCTCACACTTGCACATATTCAATCACTTGTCACATTTTTGCACATAATTTGGTCACTTCAACGAGTCCCATACAGTTCAACCACTTTAATACTCTATATGCATTTCAATTAATCATTACCAATCTACACTACCATTCATTTACAAAAGAGGGTTGCATATGACTCAAATAATCACAACACCTACAATTCTTGCACAGCTTGAGGAGTTACAATAGTAAAGCATTTAGGGGAAAATGGGGTATCCTTGCACCAAATTGAACACAACATCAGTTTGCTTAGAGGTAGGAGTTCGCACGATCACTACTAGACTTGTTCAAACAGATGGGGATATTTTTCTTTCATTTCATTTTCCGCTTCCCACGTGGCTTCCTTGACTCGTTGACTTCGCCATAATACTTTAACTGAAGCAATTTCCTTATTTCTCAATTTACGGACTTGCCTATCAAGAATAGCAACCGGAACTTCTTCATATGATAACTCTTCATTAACCTCGATGGTCTCAACTGGCACGATGGTGGATGGATCTCCAACCACTTTCTTTAACATAGACATATAAAAATACCGATTTATGAGGAACAACCATGGGGAAACATCATACTCCTAGTGCGACCTAATGGGAAACGCGCTTACGTACCCTTCATTATCAATTCACATAACATCTACATGGGAATTTTTTTTGAGAATAACCAGTTCACCCTCCTGAATTCTAAATCTCTACTCGAACACCCATGCTAAACCTTGATGACCTTCGATGATTACTTTAAGATGTGCTATCATAAACTGGCCATAAAACTACCTATCGAACATATGTGATCACACGGGGATGATCCCCATTTGACATGTTTGGACCTTCAATACCTAATAAATTTAATGCAATGAGGAACACAGAGTTCAAGATTGTGTTGGAGTTATCTAGGAATTCATTAATGCGCTGAGTAGAGTACTTTATGAGGTTATATGCTAAGGGACATGAAAGTTACAACTAACAATGCTGACATAGTTAATCACTGTGACGACGTCTATTATTACACAAATGGGGCATATGGGTAAATAGTACATTGGCAATTGGAATTATCAAGGAGGAATATTCAAGTACATGACCCGGTCTTTTCCTAGAGTGAAGGGAAAATCAATTCATACTATGGTACCTTGAATGCGATATAGGATTCAAAATACATGAAGTGGAATTACACTCCTGACGTTAGCTGACACAAGGAATCTATGCCATAAGCCCATGAGGATGAAAATGAAGTTAAAACACTTATGAGATTATCATAACTCAAACAGCTTAACCCTCCCTGACAATTGACCCTATATGAGAGAACTAAGGGTACGACAACTTGTCTTCCAAATCAATATGCTCATGATATGTGCAAAAATCTCAAGGCACCGAATCTCCCCCTTTCACGAGTAGAACCACATAGCTAAGACATCTAAATGTTGGGATGAAATCATGTATTGGTTAGAGGCATTCTAATGGTTAATCATGATGCTTCGGGGAGAAAGACAAATGACACTCGTATTCACCCAAGGAGGTGTAATACCAAGGGTAGCAAAACTCCCCTCACATGAAAATGATATAGTCAATTATTCTAGAAGCCGAGTGAGAAGAAGGCCACGTAACCCATCCAATCCGACCCATTTAAGACTTTGGAAAAAGGGGACGCACTTTGCTTTGAAATCAGGGCAATTTCAGCCTGAGCTTTAAAGGAAAATCATTAATTTTGAAACCCATGAGACAAGCCCTCGTAGTCATAGAAAATCAATAACAATGGCGAGAAAGTACTTAAAACCATTACGAGTTGGTATAAAAATCAAGGCCTCAAGGTGCCTACATGGATAAGTTTGAAGGAATGAGACGTCTTAATGCATTTATCGGGGAAAAGTAACCTAGGTTATCTAGTCACATGGACAAGTGGAACAGGTAGATGATTGTTTAGGAGAACATCTCATAAGGAGTGCGAGCAATATCTTTTTATCCTAACAAAAGAAACATGTCCCATCCTTAATGTTATAAGACTTCCCCTTTGATGCCATGAAACATATACAAATTTTACGATGAGAGTTATCAGATGAAATAGATAGTAGGGTAGCAAAACTAATTAGCACCACTTGGAACCAATGAGCTTAAACCAAGTTGAAGACATTAGAAGTCTGTAGGAGAGGAGAAATTTGCCCACTCTCGGGGCGCTTGTAGAGTACATAAAAGAAAAAAAATGAGGCGAATTAATCAAATCATATAGTTGGATAACTAGTCGAGATGTTGAGATAATATCGCATTGAAGATTACGGGTGAATGACACATGATGCAAGACAAATGAAAGAAAGTGAGAGAGCCTTATGGAAGTAACCTTTACATTGTAACATGTAACCACTAGGAATGGTGGTAGTATAAAGTGATTACGAGAAGCTACATTTCTGAATGTAGATCTCTGTATGAAGTCACGAGATGTATAGCTCTAGAATTTGAGCACAAGTTTTCACGGGGCCTTACAATTTGAGGTTTCGATGTTGTTTTAGGTGTTTTAAGGATTGGTACAAGTTTGGGGAATGGTATTAGACTTGTTGGTGCCTTTGGTTGAGGTCCCGGGGGCCTCGGGATGATTTCGGATGGTTGGCGAGAAATTTAGAAGATGTTGCAGCTGCTGTATTTTTTTTGCTGCTTCTGGTATTTTCGCATCTGCGGTAGGGGGACCGCAGATGCGGCGTCGCAGAAGCGGCTAAGTGGCCGCAGAAGTAAAATTTGGAAATTCCTCAGGAACCGCAGATGCGGTGAGTTGATCGCAGAAGCGCAATTGCTCCTGCGGTTAGAGTTCCGCAGATGCGAAATCTGGCATTTAAATGAAAGCCGCAGATGCGACGTAGTTTCCGCAGAAGCAGGACCGCAAATGCGGTCCCAAGGCCACAAATGCGGGAATCGCTGGGCAGAACACATAAATATTTGCCTTTGCGAAATTGAGCCATTCTTTCACCATTTTCATCCGTGAGGTGACGAGCGCGTACTTGTGCTAATTGTTGGAAATCCGGTTTTTCATTAAAAATAGCCTTGAATTGTGTTCTTCCTTTTCTTGCTTACACTGTTCGGAAACTAAACCTGCTGTAGCCTAGAGAAGCATGTCTACTTGACTAAATTGCACTATTCGCCTTAATTGCCTTATTTGTATTACGTGAACCATGCTAGGTTAGGATTACCTGCTTCACTTTGATATGCAATTGATTGGATTGAATTTTTGTTGTTGCTGCGTATTTACTTTGGGACTACGGGATGGTATTCCGGGAGCTCCCCTGTATGTTTACTTTGGGACTACGGGACGGTATCCCGGGAGCTCCCTTGTATGTTTACTTTGGGACTACGGAATTGCATTCCGGGAGAACCCCCTGGACATTTATGAGTTGGACTACGGGACTTCACCCGGGAGATCCACTGGATATGATATTTATATTTGAAGACTACAAGACGGTATCCTGGGAGATCCCCGGTTGTTATCTTGGAGTTGAGTTATGCTCTCTTACTGCGTTTTACTTGCCTTTGTAATAGGTGTTGCTGTCCTTCATATCTTGTATTACTTATTTATACTGGTTATTTCGCACTGTTAAACCTTATATCTTATTTAACCTCAGTAGGGCCCTGACCTTCCTCGTCACTACCCAACCGAGGTTAGGCTTGGCACTTACTGAGTACCACTGTGGTGTACTCATGCCCTTCCTGCGCATGTTTTTCATGTGCAGATCCAGGTACCTCTACTCAGGCTTACCATTCTTGAGGCGAGGCGATTCTACTGGACTTCGATGTATATCTGCCGCGTCCGCAGACCGAGGAGTCTCTTTCTATTCCTGCATCTTGTATTTAGCCCTTCTGTACTTTATGTTCTTGATTAGATATTCCAGAGATTAGAGCTATGTAGTGTTTAATCAGCTTGTGGATCCGTGAGTTTCTGGGTTTTGGGATAGTGTATCAGATTTTGAAAAGTTGTGTGTATATGCTCAGCAGCATTTAAAAACTATTTCTTTCATTTATTCGGCTTTTGATTATTTATTCCGCAAGATTAGTTTGTTTCCGCATTTGTTAGGCTTACCTAGTCGTAGAGACTAGGTGCTGTCACGATAGTTCACGGAGGGCGAACTGGGGTCGTGACACAAACAGCATCAATTCTCCGTTATTCCTCCTCAACATATCAACAACCAGACATACTTTAAAATCAACAACAACAACAACAATTCAACAACCCAATCACAAACATTTCTACCACCAAGAGTATGAGTACACGGCAACAAGAGAATCACGGAAAACCAAGAAGCACAACAACCTTTACAAAACAACAAGACATATAAGTCACGTGATAATAACACCGGCAACCACAACAATTTGGACACATAGGCACGGGGTCATAGAGGAATTCACAATTAAGAATAACAAAACAATAAGGAGGACAATCACTTCGATTAAGGAAAATAAGGACCAAGTAACAAGTAAGAGTTAGGGGAAATCTAACAACGTCGTATGGAGCATATAGAGGTAAAACAAGCAATTAAGAAACCTAATCATATCGAAAAACTTCCCATTTAATGAACATAAGCACCTAAGAACCCTAAAGGTAAATTTTCCACAAATAAGTCCGAGCACACACTCGTCACCTCGCGTGCACGGACTATAATTAGCATAGAAGACTCAAATCCTAAGGGGGAATCCCCCACACAAGGTTAGGCAAGATACTTACCTTAATCCGGCCAATTCATTACTCAATTTAGCTTTTCCTTTACTAATTCATCAATGCTCGGTTCAATCTATCCAAAAACGACTTGAATACATCAAACAATGCAAGAGAAAACAATTTCAATTAACAAAGCTATGATTCTTATACAATTTGCAAAAAAGTCAACAAAAGTCAACTCTCTGGCCCTCACCTCGGAACCCGACAAAATTTACAAAAACCGAACACCCATTCCGATACGAGTTCACCCATACAAAAATTATCAAATTACGATACCATTTGGTCCTTCAAATCATCGTTTTACATTTTTGAAAGATTTCACGACTTTCCCCAAATTTTCCTTTAGATTCTTATGAATTTGATGTTAAATCTAAGATATAATCACAAAATATAGTTGGAAATTGATTATAGATACTTACCCAATGTTTTGGTATGAAAATCCCCTCTCAAAATCGCCTCACCTCGAAGCTAGGGTTCAAAATATGAAAAATGAAGCAAAACTCGGAATACCCAGCTTTTTGCAGGCTGCAGATGTCGCATTTGCGACACTGGGTTCGCAATTGCAAACTCGTAAAAGCGAAGAAATCTTCGCAAATGCAAAGCCTTGATTTACCCTGTCAGCATCGCAATTGCGATGAAAATTTTTGCAAATGCGAAGGGGCTTCGCAAAAGCGGCCCAAAACTTCGCAAATGCGAACCTCCCCTGCCCAGTCCATTTTTCGCATTTGCGAGACTGGCTTCGCAAATGCGAAGCCTGCCAGTCCCAGCCATTTTCGCAAATGCGATACAATGCCGCAAAAGCAGTGGTCGCAAACGCGACCCATTACTCGCAAATGCGAGATCAGGCAGCAGAAAATCTGAAATTTCCTTCCAAACACTCCAAAACGCTTTCGAAACTCATCCTAGCCCTCGGGGCTCCAAACCAAACACCCACACAAGTTTGAATACATA
Organism: Nicotiana attenuata; assembly: GCF_001879085.1. Classification (NCBI taxonomy): domain Eukaryota; kingdom Viridiplantae; phylum Streptophyta; class Magnoliopsida; order Solanales; family Solanaceae; genus Nicotiana; species Nicotiana attenuata. Next base: position 321,735 of record NW_017670908.1, on the reverse strand, counting down.
ACTAAAACTCGCTTGCGCGATCAGAACACCAAAATAACCTCTAGAACCACGAATCGGATGCCAAAACGCATGAAAATCACTATGAACTTCAAGAACTTCTAGAATTGCAAACAAGCGTCCGAACCATATCAAATCAACTCCAAACGACCCCAAATTTTGCAAGCAAGTCCCAAATGACATAACGGTACCCTTCTTTTCCTATTGAATTCCAAACGAATTGGATGCCCAAGCGACGGGAAGGAGAAACCTAAGGTCCTAGAGAGGATAATTGCCCATTGAGGTGTAATTATGGAGTACAGGTTGGTAAATATGAGACTTGAGAGGATGTTAAAAGTGGGATGAAATGGATAGTAGTACAAATTAGAACATAACCTTATCAGAAAGTACAAAAGCAGTTATCATGACTTATGGTTATCAGTTTACCTCAATTACCAGTTATATAGTATTTCAGTTAGCAAGTTTATGGTTATTCATTACGCCATTATTCAGTTATATGTTTACCAAATATCCAATTTTTAGTGTATCAGAATTTCTAGTGACTTGTGAGTATACATTGATGCATATGGGTTCTCAAAGATAATGTAAGTAACAGTGATTATAGACAAACCTTCGCATATTTTAGGTCTGGGTTAAGGCCAAGACTCACCGGATGGCGCAGGAAGTGATTTATCAGATGATGGTATACTATGAAGGATAAGTTTGTGCATGGCAGTGTATTCGTATGTGTTTTACCTCCTAGAACAACTTCATTTAATTTTTGGATATGGAGCCACAAGTTGGATGATGATAGTTCAGATGTCAGACCCTAACATTGGTCACTATAGTTTTGGACAGAAAAGAGCCTAAGGGTAAAATACCTAGGAGTCAGAAACGTTTGTTATTACCAAAGATGTGATATCGTACAACTCATGAAAATGACTAGAAGATATGATGTATGCAATGAGAACCAAGAGCAGCCAATAGTGAATTTCACGGAGAGATTTTAAGTTGTTTAGATTTATTCAAATCAGAATTAGAAAGTACCACGTTAGTAAGTTGCTATAAGAAGCAGTTATTACTGCGAGATAAAAGATAAGACAGTTCCCCCTTAGATTATGTGACTAAGTGTTTACTCCAAATGTTTATAGTCGGAAATGAATTTGAAGTGTATAGAAAGTTTGGGGTTAGATATTCCAATTTCGTTTAAGACAGATGAACTTTCTCTAAGTGTGATCCATGTACATAGTTAAAAAAAAAGATAAGTATGTGACCGTAGAACAGGGTCGGATGGTGAGGGAAGTTAGAAATAACCTTATGCCTCACTTTAGTTATTCAAAGCAAAACATGAAAACATGACGCTAGAAGGTGGTTAGTAAAAGAATAGTAAGTATGTTTGAGTAGATACAGTAAATTAGCAATTTCAACAGTGCTAGTAGAGGTAAGATTTGATTCACTTAGCCAGGTTAACTCTAGTGATGTGTATGACAGTTTGAAATGCCGAACGCGTGTTAGAACCCAAAGAGTTTAAGTTAAACCTGAAGTACAATAATAGTGGGAAAAAAAATCAGCTAAGCAGTGAGAGAGCAAACTACAGAAGAATAGCCTTTTAAGAGTTATCGAAAAGGGGTTTCCCCAAGATTGACAATGTAAGCAGAGTTAAATTATTAAGATTGTGTATGATAGTTGTGTATAATTTAGTTTTTCCTAGTAAGAAAGATTTCTCAGAAGTAAGTTGGAAGATGAGTCGTCATTGACGTAGAGTGCAAAGAATTGCAGAAAATAAGGAAAGTTATTTGGATCCCAACAAAAAGAGAAGGATCCACAAGTATAAGACCTTTGGTCTAAGGGGTGATGTGAAAATTTTCAGCAAGTCCAGTTAGAGATTTGAAACCCGAATAGTTAGAATGAGATATGAAAAAGAAAATCAGTTCGGTAATGAGGGAAAATTGTATAATTATCACAGGGGGATTATGTCTAGATGTGTAAGAAACACAAAGTGAGTAGAATGATCACCGAGCTTAGTTATTGATGAAAAGGTGATCACAAAAAAGCTATAAAATCATGCCTATTTATGTGTTATGAGGGTAGTGCCATTGCACGGGACTCTAAAATTTAGAGTAAATGTCAAAGACTTAGTTCACAATAATTCTATAAGTGTTTTCAGGAAGTATCTTAAAAATATAATCAAGTATGGGAAGTATAACTCATGATTGAGGTGGATTAGAAAACTCTGGTGAAAGAAGTTCACCATCCAAGATTGGAGTTCGACTTCGGACTCCGAAGATGACAGAGTTGTTGTCTAGAAGGGGACTTGTTCCCCCTTAGTAGCCGAAGAGATGGAAAAAAAATTTGATGATCCCTACGTGTTGTAGTTGAAAGAGGAGATTAACAAGTACAAGAGGATGGCTTTTGAATAAGGGGGAGATGATGGTACTTTGAGGTACCAAGACAGATTGTGTGTTCCAGACATAGATGGACTTAAAGAGGGAAGATCATGTTAGAAGCCCATAATTCCAGGTATTCTTTCTATCTAGGTTCCCCAAATATGCATCATGACCAAGGAGATTTATTGGTTGAACGACATGAAAAAGAACGACGCAGACTTTGTGGCCAATTGTCCGAATTGTCAGCAAGTGAAAGTCGAGCAGTAGAAAGCCTAGTGTTTTATAATAGATACACATATTTTGAGTGAAGATGGTAAATATGGAATTTATAACAGGATTATCTTACTCATTTTAAAAGCATGATTTGATTGGATGATTGTAAATTGACTTACCAAGTCAGCACACTTCTTGCCAGTAAAGACTACAGATTCAGTAGAAGATTATGCCAAGTTGTATATCCAAGAAATCGTCAGAGTGCAGGGACCCCGTTGTCCATCATTGTATGTCATGGTTCTCAGATTACAATGAACTTTAGAAGTCCATCATAAAGGATTAGGCACAAGTTTTTCATCCTCAGAATGATGGCCAGGCAGAGCGCATTATTTAGACACTTGAGGATATGTCCTTGATGTTAAAAGTAATTGGGATGATCACATGCCTCTTATTGAGTTTCTAATAATAACACCTACCGTTCTTGTATCAAGATGGCACCGTGCGAGATATGGACAGAGGTGTAGATCACCAATTGGTTGGTTCGAAGTTGGAGAAGTGGAGTTGTTAGGACCCGATTTGGTCTATCATACTATAGAGAAAGTTAAGTTGATTCAAGAGTGTTTGAAGAAAATCCAGAGCCGCCAAAAGTCTTATTCGAGCGTGCGGCATAGAGACCTAGAGTTTCAAGTTAATGATTGGGTGTTTCTGAAAGTTTCGCTTATGAAAAACGTTATGAGATTGGGAAGAAGGGGAAGTATAGTCCCTGCTATATTGGGCCATATAGATTCTTGCGAAGGATCGGTCAATTAGCTTATGAGTTGGAGTTGCCACCATAATTAGTGGTGGTACAGCCAGTATTTCACGTGTCATGTTATAATATTCAAGTTTCCAGTACTCAGATACTCATGTCAGTTCAGTACTCAAATACTCAGATACTCATGTCAGTTCAATACTCAGCTACTCATGTCAGTCCAATACTTAGATATTCATGCCAACTCAGTACTCAGATATTGATGTTAGTTCAATACTCAATTATTTGTGACAGTTCAATATTCAGATATCCATGTTAGTTCAGTATTCACGTATCAAATGCAGACCAATATTCAGTCATTCAATTCAGTATCTCATTAGTTCAGTAATCATGTATTCATTATGTTTAGTATGCAAGTGTTAATGAAAGTTCATGTTTTCACCAGACCCGTTTAAGGTCCGGAGTTAGCAGAAGTTACAGTCAGGACAATCATTCGAGGACGAATGATTCCAAGGGGGAGATAATGTAACACCCCGTAAATTCGGCTTAGGTATGAATATTTTAAATGAGTAGTAAGGTTATATTTTGAACATGTGAAGTTCTATTTGTATGATTATGGATGGAAATAGTTATTTTAGAATCAAGAGGAAGAGTGGGGTGTACAAGATTCGATAAAATCTACGAAGTTTGCATAGGGTCAGTCTTGCAGGAGGTTTAGTGAAAAACTTTTAAGGTATTTGGGAAAACGCAAAACATGAAAGTTGTAGGCCTTTGAAATAGCTTTCCAACGATATATTGTGGAGCCCAAACGGATCTTTGTGCAAAACGTTATGCACGTTTTATAGAATAGTGTGCGATATGCGCGCCCTGAGCGCGCTCCTGAGGCAGTGTTACTGCCATTTTGCACGGTCAAGTGCACGGTCCGGCCTACAGGTGCACGGGGGCGCTCATGGAGGGTCATTTTAAAGCCCTACTTCATTCACCACACCCCCAAAACACAAAAACCTTGCTCTAGAGAGGGGAGCTCTCAAAAAACTAACTCCTCAAGGGTCCCTCCACCACCCAAGGTAAGTTCTAATGATGATTCTAAATTAATTTCAATTTCCCAACATCTTATTAATATGGGTAAACCCTCCATATCATTAGATATTCGATTGGGACATCATTGTTGAGAGAAGAAACCCTAGAACTCGAATTCAAGAAGATTGAACGTCAAAAAGGTAATATCTTCACCCTCTAATTGATTTTATCATTGAACTATAATGATTATAGACTCTAGTTCATGAGATATGAGTTAATGGGTTTGATAGAAAAGCATGAACGGATTATAGGTTTGGGTTGTTGATTGTAGATTATTGGTTAAGGGTATTGTTTACCTTATGGGTGATAAAGAATGATGTTGATTGTAACCATTGGAGACTTTAGAATTTATCTAGGAGCAAGAGAATGGGTTATTGGGCGGAGACACCATTAATAAGGACTATGAAGCTTTATGCCACCAAGTGTTTGAGAAAATGCCTAAGTAACCAAAACATGAGTATTATTGCTAATATGGAATACCTTTTACTTGTATTGATATAGATTGAAGTTAAAAGGGTTGGCGAATGTTGTATTACGCTCAATAGCAGGAAGTTAAGGTATCTGAGGCTAACTCTCTATGTTTGGGAACATTAATGATTCTCCCTACACTACGTTTCTTTTACGACGTTACTAATTATCTCAGAAATATAGTTTAGCCTAGTTCCTTGAATAGTTGTAGAACTTTTATTCTTTAACTTTATACCTCGTTCATGACTTTCATTCTGAACGTTGTGAACTCAGTGCGTATTCAATATAGACTTGGGTTTGATGCCCCCGAGTCTTAGTATAGATTACTCAGTATGCCATAAACAGTTGAAGTTTCAGCGTTCATAATCAGTTCAAGAATACATGTCTCAGTCTAGTCCTATTCAGTATTCCAGTATTATGTAACTTAGTGTGATCCAGTATTCTAGTATCATGTAACTCAGTGTGATTCAGTATTTCAATATCATGTATTACAATATGATTCTCAGTTCCTGATTTTAAATTCCTGAATGTTGAACACCTGTATTTGGGCCTGAGGCCATAGTTAATGCTTTATGCATCTTTGGGCCTGAGGCCGCAATTAATGCTTTATGCATTTTTGGGCCTGAGGTCGCAGTTATGTATACGTATACTTGGGCCCGAGGCTGCAGTTGTGCACATATATATATTGGGCCTGAGGCCGCAGCTTAATATTCAAATAATCAGGTTGTTCATCATTCAGAAGAGGGAGTACTCATATCCTTACTTCCTTTGTTCAGTTCAGTTATCCTGGTTCTTCTAGGTGTACTTACTATTACTGTTTGCGGAATTAAGAGTGCATAAAATAAAGAACACATAGATTTTTACGTGGAAAACACCTGGCTCAAAAGGTGAAAAAACCACGACCTACTACTCAGTAGGATTTTCCCAAACTTCCACTAAAATCACTGAGCCAAAACTGCATTTACAAAACTCTTTGTAAACCTAAGGATTAACTCTAATCCCGTTGTGGCAACCAGCCTCTAACTGCTGCAACAACTTCAAGTTAACTCTAACTTAAATACTCAAAGTACCTAATACAATTGCTTCTGTGAAAGCTGAAAGGTACAATATTAAAATACCTACTACAATTGAACTAGAAATAAAGAAAGACACATAAAACTCTTTATGGTGTTGGTTCTTCAATCTCGTTCATGTAGCTTCTGGTTTGCACACTTGAATCACACACGAACTGCTTGCAAAAAGCCTCGCTATTTTGCTCCCAATTCACGTTTAACTTCTGCGTTTTTGTGCAACTCTTTAATGTGAGAACATCCTGCAATTTATAGAGTTAGTAGATGAAGAAATAACTAGAGTTCTGATGCAACTCTTCCTTGGTGGAAGAGTTCTAGTTGATTTCAACTTCTAGCTCCTTCACTATCTTGGATAGTGTTCTCTTTGATTAAGGAGTCCTTCTCCTTATCAATTATGCAACCTTTTCGATCAGGAGATATTAAATACACCAAGTTAAGCTTATCTCCATCAAATGCAACCCACATGCTCAAATCTGCCCGTTTTTGTGCACCTGAGGGATGGACCTGGTTCATCATGAGTTCCTTTGTAAGTCTTCAAAACTAGCCTTTACTTGGGCCAACAAATTCCCCCTTTTTGATGATGACAAATTCTGTGCTTTTCATAAGCTTAGCCCTGTTTCAACTCAGCTTAACATCAACATAATGTTAGAAACATTTTTCCTTTTTATCACTTATCATCAAGAACCAGGTACATTAGGTTATAAACATCACTTTTCAAAGTGTAAGCATCACTTGTTTAAAGCACAACCTTTTCCCCCCTTTTGGCATCATCGAAAAGTTGCATAAAAAAGGTGAGATAACCAGATTTTAAAGCTTACTCATGGCCACTGGGGCTACTTCAAATGCTAACATGGATTAATCATCATAGATCAAACTAAGAATTTCAACCATCGAAGAAATATAAACAAACAGTTAGAGCAAAAACAGTGAACTTCATTGATGATTGATATGATTTTACCACAAAGCATAAGAAGAAATAAAAATACTGAAAATATGAGCAAAAGAAACAAAACGTCCCGAACTGGGTCACTGGTTGATCTACACTAGGCTAGAATTTAAAGCTTGGAAGAGGTAGGGGCTGGGTTATTTGCTTGGAGAAGTTTCAGCATGTCTTGAAGAATTCCATCATTCTTCTCCTTTTCCCTTGCAAGTTTAGTTTTGAGAACATCTCTCTCAGATTCTACCTCAACCAATCATGTCTTCAGCTTTGCTATCTCAATATCCTTTGCCTCACTCTCCTGTACCAAGACTCTGACTTTGCTATTGTTAGGTGCCTTTTTAGATGAACCAGGTTCATTAAGAATGACATTAACTTCATAATCGCAAGGAAGCAGAGTATTAACCCCACTTCTTCATAGGTACCTTGAAATGTGCAAGCACAGTTGTGAGAATGAAACCATAGGGAATGGCATGAGTTTTGGTGCCATTGATAACTCTATCAGTATTCAGATGGAACGGGTTCATCTATATTTTTGCCAAGTTGAACCAACCCCTCAGCAGCTTCGCCAGACCCACTTCCCCCTGTTTTGCTCACACTCTCTTCTACTAAATTCCTCTCCCCAAACAACCATTGCACGAGTTTCTTTTATTATACCAACAGGAGTGGGTGAAGAATCAGCCACTCTTGTCCCCTTTTCCCTCACAGTACTCCTAGCGCCCTTGCTCTCCTTTTTTTTTTATTTTTACCACCAACTTCTCCAGATTATGTAGACTCTATACCTGCTATACATCCTACAAATCTATTCTCCAAATTTGCAGCAACTTTAGAAATTGTCTCAAGAGAAACTTTAGAATCAGAAAATACCTGTTCAGTTTTGAAAGACCTACTTTCTTCCCCCTTAGTAGCAGACTTAAATGAATCTTCAGATTTCTAGGATTCTTCTTCCCTACCTGCTTTCAATTGCTTGTTTATTTGCTTGGTGATGAAGGATTTTCAGAGATGTTTGACATGTCTAGGCTAGGGTATGAAAAGAAGAGAATTAGATTGTGTTTGGAAGATGAAAGAAGAATGAGAGTTTTTGACGGCTTGAGAGAGATGAAGTAAGGAATACACCAAAGCTTATCAATATACAGAGGAATAATTGATGGGGTAGCTACATCTTTTCAGACTCTTCGAAGTTTAATTAAACTGAAATTCAATTTTAAAGAGACGTTGGAGTGTATCCCTAGAATCTAGGTACTTCCATTTGGTTGGGACTCTTTTGAACGGGACTGGTTCACTTGTAACGGATATGTCCAAAAGGAGTTTGGTATTTGGTAGGACTCTCTGCTCATGATCCAAATATAGTTATTTCAAATTATGCAGAGTATAGAAAACATATCGTGTTATCTTGATGAACCAGGTTCTTCACTGATAATTCTCTTGTGTGAGTCTAAATTTGCCAAAATAGAGAAAATATCACTAGAGATTAATGAGTCATTTTAACACATGGCACAAGAGTATACTATGGAAAGTATGGGATTGAGCAAGAATTAATCTAATTATACACAATTTATAGACTTTCTAACCAATTTTTTTTTTCGTTTAACCTTGAACTGGTCCTTTTAGGTGATCTTAATCATCCCTAATTCCAACCTGTTCCTCTCAAAGTGATCTCTACTTAAGGCTTTTGTGAAGATGTCAGCAATTTGCATGTCAGTAGCACAAAATTCCACAGTGATCAAGCCTTTCTCATAGTTGTCCCTCAAAAAAACAGTGCCTAACATCTATGTGCTTAGTTCTATTATGATGAACTGGTTTCTTTGTCATACTAATAGCACTAGTGTTATCACAAAAAAATAGGGATGCAACCACATCAATTCCAAAGTTCAATAATTGTTGTTTGATCCACAACAATTGAGCACACCATGAAGTAGCAGCAACATACTCAGCTTCAGCAGTAGATAAGGCCATTGAATTTTGCCTTTTTGGTAGCCTATGACACAAGACATGAACCAAGAAAGTGTGCCATACCTGGGTTGCTCTTCCTATCAACTAGAAAACCTGAAATCGAGCACAAAGACCTACACTGCACACAATGTCAGGTCTGCTAGTAGTGAGATATAAAAGAGGACCAATCATTCCCCTATACAACTTCTGATCAACAGATGAACCAGGTTCATCTATAGCCAATTTTGTGGATGTTGCAATAGGAGTGTCAATTTCTTTGGATGTTTCTTCCTGGTTTTGTTACTGAGGAATAAGTTCATGGACAGGTTCCCTCGAGGTTTGAGGATCAGTTCCTCTCTAGTCAGTTCCCCCTGTCATGTTGCCGTGGGTAGAAGAACCTGTTCCATCACATGTTCCTTCTTCTATTGCAGCTTCAGTCTGGGATGCGATTTTATTTAAATTTCTTATCAGCCCAATTGCTTAATCTTCATGTTCCAGCTTCTCAGTAAAGAATGTTAGTTTTAAATAACATATACATTTTTTCTACACACATAGTTCTTTTACTGTATATCTTATAAGCTTTACTATGTGAAGAATATCCCAAGAATACTCCCTCATCACTTCTGGGATCATACTTACCTAGGGAGTCTTTGCCATTATTGTGCACAAAGCACTTGCATATAAATGCCCTAAGATGGGATATATTTAGCTTTCTCCCTTTAAGTGACTCATAGGGAATCTTCTTAACAAGAGGTCTAGTCATGCAACTATTTATGATGTAGCATGCAAAAATTCAGCAAACTTAGCATTTTCAAATTCAGTTCCATGATCAGACCTAATTGATGCAAATTGATTACCTAGTTGTTTCTGAGTTTTTCTAACAAAAGAAGTAAACATGTCAGATGCTTCATCTTTAGATGTTAAAAATAATGTCCAAGTAAACCTAGAGTAATCATCAACAAGCACCATCACATGTCTTTTACCACCTCTGCTTAATATTCTCATTGGACCACAGAGATCCATATGGACCAGTTCCATCGTTCTGGTGGTACTTACCACTTTCTTGCATTTAAAAGAGGATCTTACCTGCTTCCCCCTTGCACAAGCCTCACAAACTTTGTCTTCCTTGAACTTGATGTTAGGCAGCCCTATCACCAAGTCCTTGGAGACTAATTTGTTGAGTTGACTCAGACTTGCATGTCCAAGTCTCTTGTGCCAAAGGAGGGGATCATTGTCCAACACACTTAAGCAAGTGAGTTCATTTTCTGAAAGTGTGGACAAATCTACAATGCATGTATTGTTTACTCTTTTTCCCTGCAAAACAATCTTGTCAATGGTAAGATTAATCACAAAATATTTGGTAGTGGTGAATGCTACCAAGTTACCTTTATCACATAATTGTGATACACTGATTAGACTGTACTTTAGGCCATCTATCAAGTTTAGACATTATCAATAGAGTGAGAATCAGTCTTACCTACCTTTTCAACCCAATGATCTCACCTTTCTTCCCATTTCCAAAGGAGACATTACCTCCTTTGAGGTCCTCAAGTGAAAAGAACTGGTTCTTGCTTCCTGTCATATGCTTTGAACAGCCACTATCCATGTATTATATTTGGCTGCTCCCCTTCACTTGGACCCGCGAAAGGAAATCAGGGGTTAGTCTTAGGAACCCAAACTAGTTTGGGTCCCTTTCTATAGGCAAAAGAGTGAATCAAATTCTTTTTAGCCCAACCTGGCTGCCTATTTTTCCCTTGAACAAATTCTTTATTCTTTTGACTAGCCTTTTCTTTTGCAATACTTTCACTTTTATAGTGACCAGTTTTACCACAATGTGTGCAAATTTTGTTCTCAGGAAGTGTGAGGTACTTGCTTTTAGGATCCCACTTTGGTGCTTGAGTCCCATAGCCAAGTCCTCTTTTGTTGCTACTGTGATGCTCTTGCAACCAAGAGAGTGCATCAGAGGCCTTGTTCCATTTGCAAGTTCTGTCTAATTCATGTTTCACCTTTCCTAGATCTTCTTTTAGGACTTTAATCTGCTCATCTCTTTTGTACAACTCATCTTTCATTTTTCCTACATTTTCTTCTAAAGTGAGTTGTGTGTGATCAGATTTCTTTTTACCAGTTCCTAATTTCAATTTTAGATTTTTAGATTTTTAGATTTAAGCTCTAGGACTGTGGTGTCAAGTTCATGAACCTGGTTCTTCAACTCAGCATTTTTACTATCACTCTCATTAGCCCTAGATTCTAGATTTTTGCACTTGGCTTTTAGGATCACACATTCCCTAGACAGTGCTTTCTTCTCATTGTTAATTATCTCAGACTCATCAATGAAGTCTAGAAATAGCTCAGACAACCTTTCTTTAGACAGGAATTTAATCTTGTCTTTGAGATGAAGGACACTTACCTCTTGTTCATCATCTGATTCTCTGATGGCCATAAGTGCTTGTTCATTTTCAGCTTCATCTTCTGAGTCCTCATCTGATGTTTCTCCCCAGGCAGCAACCATAGCCTTTGTTGATCCTTTGTTCTTCTTGGGTTGAACATGTTCCTTCTTCCTGTTCCTTCGTTCAGCTCTTTCCTTCTTCCATTCAATTTCCCATTGAGGGCAATTTTTGATGTGGTGATCAGTCTTCCCACACTTGTAGCACCCCTCATTGGTTTGTTTTTCAGGAACCCTTGGTTTGTTGTAGCTTCCATTTCTTGAAGGACCATTTTCTCTCATTAGGTACTTCTTAAAATCCTTTGTGATCATGGTCATTTCATCCTCATCTAGATCAGCACCTTCAGTGATTCTGAATGCCATGCTCCTTTCCTTCTTAGGTGCATCCATCTTCATGGTTTGCCTTCTAAGTTCATAGGCACTGAGATTTCCAATTAGCTCATCCAACTTAAGAGTGGCAATGTTCTTTGATTCCTGAATAGCTGTGATTTTGCTTTCCCAAGAGATTGACAGTACCTTTGTCAAAATCTTCTCAACTTTATCTTCTTCAAGAATAACCCTTCCAAGAGATTTAAGTTCATTTGTCAGTGTAGTGAACCTAGTATACATCTCTTGAATTGTTTCTCATTCGTTCATAGTAAAATTCTCATATTGAGAATACAGCGGTGTTCCTCTTGATCTCTTTACTTGAGGAGTTCCTTCATGAGCCACTTGTAAAGTGTCCCATATTTCCTTTGCAGTAGTACAACTTTGAATTCTACTGTACTCGTCTGGACCAAGTCCACACACAAGCCATTTCTTGGCCTTAGCATTCTTTTCCCATTTCTTCAAATCTTCAGCAGTACAGTCAGCTCTTGTCTTTGGCACATCCACTNTTTCACGTATCAAATGCAGACCATATTCAGTCATTCAATTCAGTATCTCATTAGTTCAGTAATCATGTATTCATTATGTTTAGTATGCAAGTGTTAATGAAAGTTCATGTTTTCACCAGACACGTTTAAGGTTCGGAGTTAGCGGAAGTTACAGTCAGGACAATCATTCGAGGACGAATGATCTCAAGGGGGAGATAATGTAACATCCCGTACATTTAGACTAGGTGTGTACATATCAAATGGGTATTAATATGATATTTTAGACATATGAAGTCCTAGTGGGATGAGTATGGGTAAAAATAGTTGTTTTGGAATCAAGACGGAGAGTGAGGTGCATAAGATTCGACAAAATCGATTAAGTTTGCAGAAGGTCCGTCTTCCAGCAGGCTTTAGTGAGAATTTGTAAAGAATTTGGGAAAAATCAAAGCATAAAAGTTGTAGGCCTTTGAAATATCTTTCCAACGATATTTTGTGCATCCCAAACGAAGCTCCGTGCAAAATGTTATGCCCATTTTACTGAACAGTGTGTAATCACTGCGTTCGGCCGCGACCGCGGTCGGGACCGGGGTCAGGCCTACTGGGACGCGGTGGCCGACTTGGGAAGTCATTTTTTAGCCCTATTTCGTCCCCCACAGCCCCAAAACATAAAAATTTGCTCTAGAAAGGAAAGCTCTCAAAAACCTAACTCCTTAAGGGTACCTCCACCACCCAAGGTAAGTTCTAATGGTGATTCTGAGTTAATTTCAATTTCCCAACATCTTATTAATATGGGTAAACCCTCCAAATCATTAGATATTCGATTGGGGCATCATTGTTGAGAGAAGAAACCCTAGAACTCGAATTCAAGAAGATTGAACGTCAAAAAGCTAATATCTTCACCCTCTAATTGATTATATCATTGAATTAATGATTATAAACCCTAGTTCATGAGATATGAGTTGATGGGTTTGATAGAAAAATATGAACGATTATAGGTTTGGGGTGTTGATTGTCGATTATTGGTTAAGGGTGTTATTTACCTTATGGGTGATAAAGAATAATGTTTATTATAACCATTTGAGTCTTTAGAATTTATCTAGGAGCAAGAGAATGGGTTATTGGGTGTAGAGACACCATTAATAAGGACTATGAAGCTTTATGTCACCAAGTGTTTGATAAAATGCTTAAGTGACCAAAACATGAGAATTATTGCTAATATGGAATCCCTTTGACTTGTATTGATTTAGATTAAAGTTGAAAGGGTTGGTGAATGTTGTATGATGCTCAAGAGCAGGAAGTTAAGGTATGTGAGGCTAACTCTCTGTGTTTGGGAATTTTAATGATCCTCCCTACACTACGTTTCTTTATGACATTACTAATTACCTCCGAAATATAGTTAAGCCTAGTTCCTTGCATAGTTGCAGAACTTCTATTCTCTAGCTTCGTAACTCGTTCATGACTTTCATTATGAACATTGTGAAATCAGTGCATAATTAATATAGACTTGGGTTTGATGCCCATGAGTCTCATTCTAGATTACTCAGCATGTCATAAACAGTTGAAGTTTCAATTTTCATAATCAGTTCATGAATACATGTCCTAGTCTAGCTCTATTCAGCATTAAAGTATCATGTAACTAAGTATGGTTCAGTATTTCAGCATCATGTATTTCAGTATGATTCTCAGTTCCTGGATGTTGAACACTTGTATTTGGGCCTGAGGCCGTAGTTTATATGCTCTATGCATACTTGGGCCTGAGGCCGTAGTTTATGCTTTATGCATTTTTGGGCCTAAGGCCGTAGTTATGTATACGTATATTTGGGCCTGAGGCCGTAGCTTGTGCACATATATATTGGTCCCGAGGCCGTAGCTTATTCAGATAAACAGGTTGTTCATCATTCAGAAGAGGGAGTATTCATATCCTTACTTCCTTTGTTCAGTTCAGTTATTAGTTATCATTTCAGTTATCAATTATCATTTCAGTTATCAGTTATCAATTCAGTTATCAGTTATCATTTCAGTTATCAATTATCATTTCAGTTATCAGCTATCAGTTATCATTTTAGTTATCAGTTATCAGCTATCGTTTCAGATTCAGTTTCAATAGTTATCATTTCAGTACCAATTATCAATTCTCAGTTATCAGCTTAGTTTCAGTTTTAGCATTTATAATTCTTTCTTTCAATTGCTTTACATACCAGTGCAATTCAAATGTACTGACGTCCCTTTTGCCCGGGGCCTACATCTCACGATGCAGGTAATGATTTACAGGTTGACGATTCGGAGCACTATGATTCTCGTACCAGCTATTTGGTGATCCCTAGTTCTTTCGGGGCATTATCATTACCTTACAGTCTTCAGTATTTTCAGGCAGTCAGTATTTTCAGTGCTTCATTAGAGGCTTCAGAGACTAGAGTAACAGCTAGAAAGAGTCGCATGCTTTTCATATTAAGCCATTTGGGCTACAAATATATTTTAGAATTGTATTAATTTCCGAACTTTGATTTACATCATCCAAACTTTCAGTATATCATCATATTTTAGTTTATCTTCCGCATTCAGTATGTTATGATATCACATGTTGATTCAGCCAACCAGTTGGTTCACTCGGTCGCATGTAGTCAGGCACCGGGTGCCGTGTTACGTCCAGGCCCAGGTTCGGGGCGTGACAAACATAGTATGAAGCTGCTCGAGACCTCAAACTATCGAACTGGATGCAATTGCGCAAAATGACCAGTTGGGTCGTTATATGAATGGTCTTAATCCCTTCAAGCTCATATCGATTACTACGACTCATCCTAATATTAAAGTATGGGATGTAACGTACCGATTCTCAAATAACTTGACAAAACTTTAAGGCGATAAGGCTCGACCTAATACATATATATATATATATATATATATATATATATATATATATGTATGTATGTATGTATGTATATATAATTTCTAAATCAACTTCAATTATAATTTCAATTAATTACGCCAGCGAAATGAGTTCAAATAATCCAATTATTACATGGTAAAGTCCTAAGTCTACCTGGACATAAACATGTTTTAGCCACGTACAGACTCACGTCAGCTCGTACATACGTAGCTCCCACAACTAGTAGCACATAACAATTGCATCACCTAGGGGGTAATTTCCCCCTCACAAGGTTAGACAGGAGACTTACCTCGCTCCGAAGTTCCATAACCGGCTCCAACGCCACTCTAAAACCTCAAACCGATTCCCGTCGCTCCAAAACTAGTCAAACAATTTTGAAACCAATGAAAATATACTCTAGTACTCATAATAAATCAATTCATAACAACTCCCAACTCCGCTCGAAAAGTCAATAAAGTCAACCCCCGGGCCTGCGTGCCCGGATTCCGAAATTTTTCGAAGATAAACTTTACCCATAACACCACGAACTCAAATAAATAATTTTTTCTAAATTCGACGTTCAATTTCGTGGTCAAAATCCAAAAATACCAAATTCTAGGTTTTCTACCAAAATCCCAAATTTCTACTAATTTTATATTTAAATCCACATATTTCCATGTATTTCACTAACATTATGAGGGAATTACTTACCTTGCTGATGAGTGGTGATTTTACCATTTATTTTAATCCCTTTTCTTTAGATTTTGTGTTCTTTAATTATAATATGAGGTTGCTTATGGTGTGCAGTGCTAGATTTTCAGGTAAATGAAGTCTCGAAGAGAATTGAAATTAAATGAAGTGGATTTGTGCAAAAAGAGTGAAAGAAGTGCACAAATGTCTAGTGGAATCGCATCCGCACAGAATTACCCGCATTTGCGGTCTCGCATCTACGAGAAAAGGTGCGCATTTGTGGAAGAAGATATGCGAGGCAGGCATCGCATATGCGATTTCTGAACCGCTTCTGCGGACGTGCTTCTGCGCTTGGAGTCTGCTTCTGCGGCCACTTGTCCGCTTTTGCGGAGCAACCATTATCCACTTACAATCGCTTCTGCGTGCAGCAATCCGCTTCTGCAGAGCCGCACCTACGATGATCCTTCCGCAAGTGCGGTCAACAGGCTTCTACTATGGACAGTCTTGGCATTTCATATTTTCTCCATTCCACACCCACAAATACACGACCTAGACTGTGAAAAACAGATCTTTGGCTTAATTTTCAGTCTCCTTGACTAGAGAACACAAATTTTGGAGCTAGGGTTCTTGTACACACACTTGGGTCTTGAAGATTTGAAGCTTTTGGTTGAGATTTTCTTACCTATTTTTGTTCATTTCTTCATTTCCTTGCTTTGTATTGTATATCTAAGTGTGTAGTATTTTTTCCAACACTTGAATCTTGTTTATGGAAATATTCAAATTTAAAGAGTGGATTAAATATCTTGTTTTGCTTATGTATTGAACGATTTTTATTTATTATGAAGTGAGTTATTGTTTCTTTAATTATTCTTATTTTTTAATGTTACCAAAGGGATAAGCTAACCCTATGACTCGCCTGTTTACTTCGAATTAATTTTGGAAATATAATTTATGGTTGGGAAAGATTAATTAACAAGAACTTGAGGCTTTAACCCTGACTTTATAGATTCTACCTAGGAATATGATTGAACTACTTGTAGCCATATTCGGGTGTGCTTAAACTCTTTATTGTTTTAGGGATAACTCAATTAGGAAGTCTTGTTAGTCTTCGGAAGAAGCTATTACAGAATTATTACCTGAGGCTAATTAACATAAACTCGCTCATATTTATAAAATCGTGAAATACATTGGATCGTTACTTGAGTGTAATGTTGTATCCATACTTGTAGCCATTGATCATTTTACATGATTTCTAGGTTAGTGTACATTTTCGCAATTAGTTATAAATATTTTCTCAAAATCATTCACAAGTGTTTGGCATTGCATAACAAGTGATAATTCTCTTACACTCCTAATCGCCTAGATATTATTCTCTGTGGGATTCGACCCCGACTCATAGTTGGGAAAATTATATTGCATGCAACCGTGTCCATTTAATTTTTAGTAGTGGATTTGGACGTAATCAAAATTGGTGTCGTAGCCGGGGAACAATTTGGCGCATTTAGGTTATTTGAGAAGTAAGCGTACGTGCTTTGGTCCAAACTTGTGAATATTTTTGTAATTATTTTTCTTATCTTGGTTTATTTTCTTGTTTGTTTCTTGTTTATTTCATAATGTCACGACCCGGATTTCCCACCCTCGGGAGTCATGATGGCGCCTACTAATGGAAGCTAGGCAATCCAACCTTAACTACTTGCTACACTTTCATATTTCTTCTTTTTAACGAATACCAGGCGATAATATGATAACAGCGGAATTTTAAATAAATAAGCGGAAGTCAACAACTATATATCTTAAGACTACGTCTATTACAACTTTTAAAAACCTCAAATACCCAAAACCTGGTGTCACAGTATCACAGACTGTGTAAGAGTCAGTACATACAAGGTCTGAAGAAAATACAATAAACTGTTTCTGAACAAAGAAAATGAAACAGGGAACAGAGATAGAGGGAGACGCCAGGGCCTGCGGACGCCTGCATGTCTACCTTGGGTCCCCGGGTGGACTGAAGAAAGCCCTCCAACTACTGTCCGAAACCTTCTCCTGGATCTGCACACAGTGCAGAGTGTAGTATCAGCACAATCGACCCCATGTGCTGGTAAGTTCCTAGCCTAACCTCGGCGAAGTAGTGACTAGGCTAGTACCAGACTACCAATTAAACGTGTGCAGTTTAAATATATATAGCGAAAAAAGAAATACAGAAATAACCAGTCAATGTGGGAAGGGGAAACATGCTGTAGGGGAGATAACAGTTCCGAATAGAAGGCATCAAGTAAAGAGAGGAACAACATAACACGAATATCTACAAGGAACAGAAATCAACAGTTTGCACGGCATAACCCTTCGTGCTTTTACTCTCGTCCTCACCAAAATAATTATTTATCAAAGATGTGCATGGCATCACCTTCGTTCTTTTACTCTCTTTCCTCACCATATAATCAATATAATCAGTACGGAATGGTACATCGTGCGGCACGGCATCACCCTTCGTGATTTACACTCTTTCCTCACAATATCAACAATGCACGGCATCACCCTTCGTGCTTTAACACTCTTCCTCACCCAAACAACAATCACAAACAAGGGGCAAGGGAATAAACAAGATCATATAGAAATCCCGGAAAGGGAACAACAATTAAATAATTAAATCCCGGCAAGGGAACATTTCACTAACTTTTTCTCTATCTTTCACTTATACTTCATAACTCTCTTTACCACTTGAGCCAATGCTCCAAAGGGTTCAATCATCTCACATACTTTCACAATTCATAATATAACTCGAGCCAATGCTCCAAAATGTTCAAAGGTCTCAATTCCTTCCAAAAACTTACCACAACAACTAGAAATCTCACCAAAGCATGAAGAATACAACAAAATCAAGATATTCACAATATAAAGGCTCACGGTCATGCTAGACACCAACGTATAGATACTCGTCACCATGCCTATACGTCGTACACAACTAATACCACATAGCATATAGGTCTCAACTCCTAATCCCTCAAGCTAAGGTTAGACCAAACACTTACCTCGAACTTCCACGGCCAACTCAAGCCTCAAACACCGCTTTTCCTTCAACTTTAGCTCCAACACAATCGGATCTATACACAATCGACTTAATAACATCAATAAATTCTAAACAATCCAATTCCAATGCTTAATTATAGCTTTCTAATCATTCTTCCCAAAATCCCAAAAATCGACCCCGGGCCCGCTTGGTCAAAACACGAGGTTCGAACCAAAATCCGATAACCCATTCGCCCACGAGCCCGAATATATAATTACTTCCAGAATTCGACTCCAAAACGAGGTCTAAATCACAATTAATCAAAAAGCTCTAACTCTACCCAAATCCCTAATTTTTACCCTTCATTACATGATTTAGACCTAGAAATCTAGTGGGTGTTAATGAAAAATGAATAAAACAAGTTAAAGATTACTTACCCAAAAAGTTTTGATGAAGAAATGCTTCAAAAATCGCCTAAGAGCTTTGGAGAAGAAAGGGTTTATGAAATTTTTATGAAATCCCGTAAGGCTACTGTTCTGGAAATTTAAAATTAAACTGGGCGAATTTACTCTTCGCGATCGCGACAGACCCTTCGCGTTCGCGATTGGTCAGGCTGGTTAAGCCTTCGCGTTCGCGTAGACGGGCTCGTGTTCGCGAAGATTTAGCTTCTCGAGCCCTCGCATTCGCGTCCAACAAGTCGCATTCGCGTAAGGCAACTACCACACCCTCTTGTCCAGGCCCACTTGGCCTTCGCGTTCGCGTGGCCAGGTCCGCGTTCGCGAAGGTATAAACCCCCATTGCCTCGCGTTCGCGGCCTAAGCTACACGTTCGTGTAGAAGGATTTCCCTTCAGCAAAAATTAAGCCATCGCGTTCGCGTGGGTACTCCCGCGAACGCAAAGAAGGATATACCAGAAACCCAACAGCTGAAAACCTGCAATTTTTCTTAAGTCAAAAACTTCCCGAAACACATCCGAAACATTCCCGAGCCCTCAGGGCTCCTAACCAAACACACGTACTAACTCAACAACATCATACGAACTTATCTGTGCGATCGAATCGCCAAAATAACCTCAATAACAATGAGTCAAACCTCAAAATCAAGAACTTTTTCTCAAACTTCATTAAGTATCAAATTTAGCAATTTAAGTCCGAATCACGTCAAACGATGTCCGTTTTTTCACCAAATTTTACAGGAATGACTTAAACCATATAAAAGATCTGTACCGGGTGCCGGAGCCAAAATACGGGCCCGATACCAACACGTTCTAATCAAATTTCATTTCGAATTTCCTTAAACAATTTCAGAAAATAATTTCCTTTAAAAATTCTTTTCTCAGGCTCGGGACCTCGGAATTCGATTCCGGGCATACGCCCAAGTCCCATATTTTCCTACGGACCCTCCGGGACCGTCAAATCATGGGTTCGGGTCCGTTTCCCCAAAACATTGACCGAAGTCAAATTATCTCATTTTATAACCAAATTTTATAATTTTTCATAGATTTTCACATATAAGCTTTCCGGCTATGCGCCCGGAATGCGCACACAAATCGAGGTGGCTCTAAAAGAGGTTTCAATGCCTTGGAAACATAGAATTTAATTTAAAACAAGTGATGACCTTTTGGGTCATCACACATAATTTTTGAAAATGGCATCACATAATAAAAATTGTTCGGATGGTAGTTGTTCATACTTTGATTACCCTTGTCCTTATTGTGGAGGACCACACTCGTGAAAACATTGTTTAAATTTTCCCGGGGGCAGATTGTGCGCACAATCTCAAACCCATGAGTGGAGTATTTGTGATAAGTGTGGTGGTCAAAATGGCCATTGGGATAATTGTGCTAATTTGTCCTTCCCTTCCCCGTTCCCCCGCTATGTTGATTCAACTTTTTGTGATGACAAGTATAGGGATATTGAAGTGGAAGAAATTGAGCATGGTCAAAATGGAGAGTTCAAGCTCATGCCTTGGAGGAGCATTTGGAAAATAGTCTCCAAATGATTTGGCGCTTGAAAGGTTGAACTCACAAATAGGAGAAATCTTGAAGCTTTAGAGGTCCAAAAAGCCTCGGAAGTGGATGATAGCCAAGAACCTTCCTTAGAAGTTGAAGTCGAAAATCCTTCCTTGGCACTTGATCAAAACCAAGAAGAACTCTCAAATGCTCAAAATGAGAGGATGGTGCTCATGTTGGAGGCCATTCTTGAAAATGAGGAGAAGCACAACTTGGACCTCTAGGACCTTAAAAAAGTTTTGACTTAAAATGATGAGAATATCCGCACTTTGGAAGATCAAATGAAAATATTGGTTGAGGCTTACTATTCCCACCAACTTGAGAGTGTGGAAAGAGATCAAGAAGAGTTCAACCTCGAGGAAGAAAGTGAGATTTATTTTGAGGAATCAAGAATTGAACATACGGACTTCATACTTGTTAGTGATGCGGAGAAAAAAATAGAATTAGAGTCAACTGGTGTAGTTGAAAAGATGGTTGAATTTGACTCGAGTTCGGGGGACCAAGAGGATGTCAAAATTCGGGAAAAATTGCAATTTGGAGGCTTGATGTCACATTCCAAGCATTTCTCAACATTGGAATTGTGTGGTGATATGGAAATTGAAGTACACGAGTCGATGAAGGATTGCGGAGAGGAGAGTCAAGGGCCATACATCTTACAATTTGAAGGTACAAGAAGGCAAAATGACATTCCTCACCTGAAAGCCAAGAAATGCAAAATGAAGCAAATGGAATTTGGCTTGATCATCTACTTACCACCCCCCGCCTCTCGTGGCCACAAGCTTGATTCCAAGTTAGGTGCCCAGTTCATATTTTCCAAGAGGCGAGAAAAGTAGTAAAGTTGATCCGCGTCGTGCGACGACGTTAAATGTAGCGCTTAGTGGGAGGCAACCCATCGTTTTCAAATTTTGTAGTTAGATTTTTATTTTGTAGATTTCTTCTCTTTATTGAACATTTTGATATGTGTGTGTCTTAGAGTACAGAAAAAATGAAGAAAAAGTAGCAAGGCTTGCTTTTCTATAGCAAAGAAAAAGAGACCGCACAGTGGTTAGGCGACACATACTGGTCGCGGAATTAGTCAGAAGTTCTGAAGCTATGGTCGCTCAAAAATGCGGTGGAATGCCAATTCTGCGGACCACATAATGGTTATGCGATCGATAATGCGGTTGCACATTGGCCAAGTACACACCCATCGTTTTCAAAAAATTTTAGTCCTTTTTGAAATTTTCTTTTTTTACAATAGCTTAGTATATTATTTTTTACTAATCTGCCAAGTTTCAGATTTTTTAGAGTTGAATTGAGGGGTTTGAGGTGTTAGAACAAGCAAAAACAGTGGCTGCCCAGATCTTTCTAGCAAAACTCTGGTGCAACCGCACCTGTGGACAAATGCACGCAGGTGCATTTTTGCAGAATCGAAGTAACAGGGCGCACATGCGCATTTTGCGCTGGAGCGATCTAGTCATCGCAGAAGCGGCTTCGCGGAAACGCTTCTTTTGTCGCAGGTGTGTAAGTCGGGAAGGTTTAATGAACCAAGCCCTCAATTCATAAGGTAACACTCTAACTCTTTTTCTCCAAAACTCAAAACTACCTCTCATCTCTCACACAAGGCAACTACTGCTCGTGCACTCTATTGCTCTCACACAAGACATCTAAGGTAAATCTTTAACTCTACTCTACTTCTCCTTTCTTCTTCTTCTTCTTCTTCTTCTTCTTCTTCTTCTTCTTCTTCATTTCTGAGTTTCCATGGCGGTATCCCTAATTCCCAATTTCCCTCTAATAATCTTTAACTCCACTCTACTTCTCCTTTCTTCTTCTTCTTCTTCTTTTTCTTCTTCTTCTTCTTCTTCTTCTTCTTCTTTATTATTTCTGAGTTTTTGAGTTTCCATGGCCGTATCCCTAATTCCCAGTTTCCCTCTAATAATCTTTAACTCCACTCTACTTCTCCTTTCTTCTTCTTCTTCTTCTTCTTCTTCTTCTTCTTCTTCTTTTTCTTCTTCTTCTTCTTCTTCTTCTTCTTTTCTGACTTTCCATGGTCGTATCCCTAATTCCCAATTTCCCTCTAATTAGTGTCAATATTAGGGGTGGGGAAATTGGTTGAGTGTAGTGTGTTTGCTTGGTGCTACTGAAAATAAATTGGGGAATTCTTAGTCACTCGAATTTTTTTAAGAAAAGTCAATACACTATGTGCTTGTCATATGTTCGACGAAATGTCCACGTGAAATAATCTTGCCATTGGCCTTGAAATCATGTGAAGTCATGTTTTATTTTCATGTATTGCACTAATTTAGAGTTCTTGAGTATAAATTATGTGCCAAAATCATGTTTGGAGTTGAAAAGAGTCGACAGTTGCTAGGCTTTTGAACCCTCTGATGAACACCGCAGATGCGCAATAAGGGCCGCACATGCGGTCTCGCACCTACGATGCCTATTCTGCAGGTGCGATTTCTGTTCAGAAGTGGAAGTTTGCAGAAGCAAAAAACCTTTCGCAGACACGCACCCGCACCTGTGACAAACCTTCCGCAGGTGCGATGAATGGCAGAAATTTTCAATTCTAGTTGCTTTGCAACTGGAGCTTCCGGAGCCCGTTTGGCTCGGTTCTTTGGCCTAGTTTATGTGCTTTTAATTTCTTAAGATAAATCTAATGCACAACTAACTTTGTTTTGATTTTTTAAGGTACTTTGAGCTTACAATTGACCCGAACATGAACGAAAACACGGCGCTTTATCATGAAACTGAAGAAGTAGCTGAGGATTTGAACTATGATACCAACAGATTCATGCCGGCTGATTGTGAAAGTCGGTATTATGATAATCTCCTCACAACGAAGCTCAAACTTGAGAAAGGAATTCCCGATGACAAAGTGATCGAGCTTCTTCCAGATTTCTATGGACGGCTAGTTTCAAGCAGTTGGACCTGCTTCATCCCCACTCTATGCAAGGCCAATGAGGAATGGGTTAGGGAATTTTACGCCAACTTAAGGCGTACATATTTCCAAAACTATGAACTTACAATAAGGGGAAGATTGTGAAATTCAGAGTTGAAGAGATAAATGATGTCTATGGGCTCCCAAATCATCCACTCGAGCCAATGCAAGAAAGAGATACATGCGACAATGGTGATTGGCTAGTCTCAAAGCTTCGTCCTACAGGTCAAAGAGTGACTTGGGCTAGAAATAAAAAAGGCATCAAATGTGGTGATTTCAAAACTGAAGCAAAAATGTGGTTGTATATCATTGCGAGCATAGTGTCTCTTTGAGGGAACATGTCTCATCTCACATATACCAGGACCTGATAATAGCTTGTATCCGTGATGGAATTCCTGTGAATGTCGGTCGCAACATCCTTCGGAGTTGAAGGAGTATGTGCTTCAAGGTGGCTCGACATTGATATTTCCATAATTGATTACAGAGTTGTGCCGACGTGCACAAGTTGAGAAATTGGATGGAGATCACTTGATACCTGCAGACAAGCCCTTTCACCCATTGAGAATGGCCGGAGAAGGCAGTGTTCTAAAGAGCAAGAAGAGGAAAATGGAGATTAGTGTAGGTGAGGGGTCCTTCTCACAAGCTACTCAGGCCGAGGGACCATTTGGAATGCTAAATTCCCAGCTTTCCCCATTTGTAACCTAGTGTCACAACTCCCTAGTGGGCCCTCAGACTCCCAGCCTATGCCCGAATATTTTACCTGGGAAGAAATGAAGACCTACATGGAGGTCCATAAAAAGCACGCGGAGTATCACGAGAAGTTGGCAACTTCTGTTGGCAGGCTCGAGGCAGCCTATGGCAACATTGGCAAGGCATATGTAGATTTATAGGCGGACTTCAAAAAGGAGAATGAGAAATAAAAAGAAGACCAAGTTCATGATAAAGATGTGGAGAGGCATCAAGGCCATCTTCAAATTGGGGCAGCCGAACAAGAAGATACCAGTCGAGGACAAAGATGATAGTGAAGATTATTCCTTCTAGTCGGATGTTGTTGATGCTGATACTGATGATACCAATGATGATGAGGCCGAGAGCTCTACACGGCAATGACGAGCCTTTTTCCCGCAGTCTTCTAGTCTGATGCAGATCTCAGGGAGACCTCAACCTACTCTCATTTTATTTTGATATTGTGCAGTGAGGACACTGCAGTGGTTTTGGTTGGGGGTGGCTTTGGGTAGTATACTTTATTTGTGAATCGATGCTTAACTTGTGCCATTGCCGGGCTTATGCTTTTGAATAGATATTGTGTGCCCTTGCCGGGCTTATTTTACTACTGTTTATCATGTGCCATTGCCGGACGTAGTTGTGATGGGATATAATTGCAGATTAGTCGCATTTGTTATTCTATTTTATTTTTATTCATTTATTTATTTTCTTTAATAGTTTTTAGTTTATGTTATTTTTATTTCTTTAGTATTAGTTGCTCTTGTTATTTTATTTTTTTTAATAATTTTTAGTTATTTTATTCTCATTCCTTTAGTGTTTATTTTATTTTCTCTAGTAGTTGTTAGTTTATATTATTTTTATCTCTTTAGTAGTAATATACTTTCCAATAAAAAATTTGGGTTTTCTTTATGCTACGGTTCTTTTCCGAGGAATATTTTTGTGTTGAACCGGGTAACTTGTCCCTATGATGGATGGTGTGACGACTTTCTTAAGAAAATTAATCTTGTTTTGTTATGTTGAGACTTTTGGTTTGTTTGGTACTAATAAAATTAGTCTCTTGTATGTGAAGTGTGAATCAAGAATACCCCTCTGAATTTTTGTTGTAAATTGAAAAAGTAAATTTCATGGGGAAGATTAACTTTTGTGATAACTTTTTGGCTCATTTGGTGACTCTTTGCCCACTAGTTGGCATGATATTACTCTAATTGTTCTTATTAAGAAGTGAAATTGATCCGTTTGAATTAGTTCATGTACCATGTGTGTTAGTTTTTGCTAAAAATAATTCTTGTGTATACTTTTATCATCTAGAACTTGCCCGGTTGGTCATTCAATGCTATTGTTAATTATGTTTGGTTGGAGGGATGACCTTAGGCATTTTTTTGATCTTTGAAAAAACCTCTTTAGTCTTTCGAGCCTACAATTGCATAAATATTATCACTAGTTTAACCCATTTGAGCCTTTAACCTTTCCTTTTGGCTACCTCATTACAAACATTTACCCTTTTTGTGAAATAATTCCCTCATTTGAACTCGTCCCTCCTTGAATGTTAAGAATGAGGCTAAAAATCTAAGTTGGGGTGTTGGTGTTAAATGGGAAATGGTAAGGTTGTACATTATGTGTAGAACCAAATACCTCAAAGTTGTTTATATGACGATACTCAAGCTCCGAAAGCAAAGCAAAAGAAAATATTTGTATATATATATTTATAAAAAAAGAGGGGGGGGGGGTCTTGAGAAAAAAAATTAGAGAGCTACTTTAAGGTGGTTCTATGTTGGTAACTAGAAATTAATAAGGGCTATGTGGTTTAAAAAGAAGCAAAGTGCGAAAAGAAAGACAAATGTGAGTAGTGTTCAAGGATGGTATAGTCACTTGTATCCCAAATGTTTATCCTATCCTTCCCTAAGCCTACGTTACAAGCATAAAATGTCCTTATGGGATCTCCAATCGAATGTTCTTGAATAAGCGACGAATTAAAATAAGGGCAAGCTTATGGCATGATATTTTGTAACACTTGAAATTCTTTGTTGAGAGTGAGCGTCTTTATGCATTTGTCCCTTGTGTTATGATAAATATTGTAATTTTGGGAATTTCTTTCTTATGAGGGCACATGGATTATGATGGATTGGTGACATTGATAGATTCCAAATTATGTAAATTGAGCATATGTAGTAGACTAGTGCTTTTGAGTCACTTCTTTAAATTGACGCGCTTTTGCACTTGGAGTCCACTTCTGCGGACGATCTTTTGCGGCCACTTGTCCGTTTTTGCGGAGTAACCATTATCCACTTACAATCGCTTCTGTGGGTAGCATTCCGCTTCTGCAGAGCCGCACCTATAATGATCCTTCCGCAGGTGCGGTCAACGGGCTTCAGCTATGGACACTCTTGGCATTTCACATTTTCTCCATTTCAAACCCAAAAATACACGACCTAGATTGTGGAAAACAAATCTTTGTATTAATTTTCAGTCTCCTTGACTAGTGAACACAAGTTTTGGAGCTAGGGTTCTTGCACACACACATGGGTCTTGAAGATTTGAAGCTTTTGTTTGAGATTTTCTTATCCATATATGTTCATTTCTTCATTTCCTTGCTTTGTATTGTATATCTAAGTGTGTAGTATTTTTTCCAACACTTGAATCATGTTTATGGATATATTCATATTTAAAGAGTGGATTAAATATCTTGTTGTGCTTATGTATTGAATGATTTTTATTTGTTATGAAGTGAGTTATTGTTTCTTTAATTATTCTTGTTCTTTAATGTTTTCAAAGGGATTAGCTAACCCTATGACTCGAATTTACTTCAAATTAGTTTTGGAAAAGATAATTTGGGGTTGAAAGATTAATTAACAAGAAATTGAGGCTTTAACCCTCACTTTATAGATTCTACCTAGGGATAGGATTGAACTACTTGTAGCCATATTCGGGTGTGCTTAATCTCTTAATTTTTTTAGGGATAATTCAATTAAGAAGTCTTGTTAGTATTCGGAAGAAGCTAATATGGAATTATTACCCGTGGCTAATTAACATAAACTCGCTCATATTTGTAAAATCGTGAAATACATTGGATCGTTACTTGATAATGATATTCCTTGTATCCATACTTGTAGCCATTGATCATTTTACATTTTCGCAATTAGTTATAAATATTTTTCTCAAAACCATTCTAAGTGTTTGGCATTGCATAAGAAGTGATAATTCTCTTATACTCGTAATCGCCTACATATTATTCTCTGTGGGATTCAACCCCGATTCATAATTAGGTAAATTATATTCCATGTGACCGTGTTCCTTTACTTTTTAGTAGTAGATTTGGACGTCATCATTTGCAATTGTTGATGGAAATCTCCCTTGAAGCTCTCCAAAATCGCCCAAACCATTAGAGAATGAAAGAAAATGGGTCAAATCCCGTATAAAAATCAAGTCTGCCCAGGCCCGTCCTTCTTCGCGATTGCGAAGGCTAAAAATCATTGCCTCCTAAATAGCTCTATGTGTTCGCGACCAAAGGGCCGCGTTCGCGAAGCCCTCTAACCCCTACACTTCGCGTTCATGGGCCACGAGTCGCGTTCGCGAAGGCTTAACGCCTGGCAGGCCCCAGCTCCCCTTCCTCTTCGCGTCCGCGACCGGCAACTCGCGTTCGCGTAGGCTTCCCCAACCCCTGCTCCGCTTTTGCGTCTCCTTCATCCTGTTCGCGATGGCAATTCCCAGTAGCCCCCAAAATCCTTCTTCATGAATGCATGAGAACCTTCGCATTTGCGAAGAAGGAAACCAGACACCAGCAACAACAGTGACAAAATGAAGAGAATTGATCTGAAACCACCCCGAAACTCACTCGAGGCCCCCGGGACCCCATCAAATCATACCAACCATTCCCGAAACATGATGCAAACTTGTTCAAGGCCTCAAATCATGCAAAACAACATCTAAACTAGGAATCGATGATCAAAATCCTTCCTTAAACTTTCAAACTACAAAACTTCGACGAACGCATCTGAATCATATCAAAGCATTCCGAAATGACACCAAACTTTACGCACAAGTCACAAATCACAATATGAACCTATTCAAAGTCTCGGACCCCAAACAGACATCGATAACACCAAAATTCACCTTAAACCAAGCTTAGGAAATTCTAAAACCTTCAAAATTCCAACTTTCCACAATAAGCGCCAAAATGCTCCCGGGCTACCCGATACTCAACCCGAGCATACGCCCAAGTTCGAAATCATCATACAAACCTATTGGAACCTTAAAATCCTGATTCTGAGATCATTTACTCAAAAGTCAAATCTTAGTAAATTTTTCCAACTTAGAGCTACCGAAATTAGAATTTTCCATCCGAATCAACTCCGAACTTCCCAAAATTCGATTCCAACCATGCGTACAAGTCATAAAAAATGAGGTGAAGCTACTCGAGGCCTCAAATCGCCGAATGATGCACTAGATCTCAAGACGACCGGTCGGGTTGTTATATTCTCCCCCACTTAAACATACGTTCATCCTCGAACGTGCCAGGAAATGTTCCGGAGTTGTCCAAAATCACTGTTTAACACCTCGTGCACCTACCCGTGCCACCACAACCTTGTTGAGCACATTAGCTCGAGAAAACTAAAGATCCTCACTTTTTATTTAGTCAATAAGCCTTACAACTAAATTCCAACCTTCGAATTTCTCTACATGACTCGATTCTGACATACGAACATCATATAAATCTCCACACGCCGAACCGACACATGATCGTGCACCCATGCTGGCATAACGTAATGCACCGCATAGCTCATTTTCCCAAGGCAACCTCCTCCAAGCACAACAGCTGCAAATTCACTGACCCGACGCCTGTAGTATACCTCATAACACATATAAGCCCGATTTCAGTCCTCACAATACTGCAATAATGAAAGAGATGCGCAGGAACTCGTAACCACCTATCAAATCAATAACTCACGGGACTCCTCCGCTCGACAAGAACCATTACCTCATTCCGAACTGAATAGTGATACTTTCTCTTTAATATACCTTACACAAATCCGATCGCATCGATTTGAGGTCCAATAACCTCGTCTCACCCAGTACATGCTGCTCAGGCAATAAGCCACCTCAAACACTGACCAAGATCTCATATGACGCCATCAATGCGCCAATAAGCTACAAAATCAAATGTGACACATAAGGAAAAACGAACTCTGGAAAAGAACTACCCAGCCCGCGTAACGAATAAAACGGTTGAATAGATGCTATGAACCCTTCTCAGAGAATGAGAGACAAAATACACAAGAATGGATATAGGGAACCGTACTCAACATCTCACTCTTGCGGCGTGCAACCCGATCCCCACATGATACCATTGTAGCGTGTAACCCAATCCAAACAACGTACCAATGGCGGCGTGCCACCCGATCCACACATAACAATGAATAAAGAAATACCCATCAAGCCATAATACTTATACCCACGAAATACCCGAATATCGGCTATAAGCACGCCAAGTGCAAAAACACAACCCTGGGGAGACGGATAGCGCCCTGCGCTATGGAACTCAAGCACGACTAAGGTGCCACAACGACAAGCTCCATAGGACCACAACACACGTACGAATAGTCAATCCATCTCACAACCCACATGCCATAATATAGTAATACATAGGATAACTAACGACGTGAATAACATCCAACACCCGAAGACTCCTCCACAATCAATACTATGCTGAATGAACACAATCGACTTGATGTAAATCTAATAGTGGACCTCAAGCTGATTCCGCTTATCCCATACTAGGCTAATAATCTCTTGAGGATCCACAATAACCTTATTCATGACACATAAGATCACCGTCAAATCTGAAACAAACTCACACAGTCTGCAACCAAATAAATAGAGCGCCTCTTAAGTCATAATCTCTCCCCTTTGAAACAATATCGAAATCTCCATGCCAGATTTAAGTCTCTAACAATTGAATGACTAACACGTCGCACTTATACGATCTTCCCATGGGATACACTTCCAAAACCTTCCGTAGCAGGTAGTAGAATCTAAACATTAATGGCCATCGACCATGCTATTTCTATAATACAGGCCAAGCATCCGCATTTCAATACCCAACACTCCTACCACAACACAGACCACCCTTAGGCTGCCTGAAAATAGTGCTAGTGTCGCGCCCCATTTCCTTGCAAAAGTGGGTTTCGACATGTGACAACTCTTTTAAATGGGTACTAAAAGATAAGAGTTGCCACCTAAAGATTTTAAGATGCGTTAGGGCACCTGTTTGCAAATAACTCTGTTTGACTAGTCAATGCCACCAAAGATCGGGTAAGGGCTCAAATTACCTCAAAGAGAAGGTATTAGGCACTCTTAGAGGTCCACAACGGTGGGTCCCTACCAAAGTTTACACTATGTGGGTTATATAATTAAGCTAGGTGATTAAATAAGCAAAGAAAGATGTAGAAGTTGAAGACTCTATTATAACATAAGAATTAACTATGTGACTAATTGATACAAGTCTTAAGGAGTACAATTGCATTGATCTATGACTCAGCAAGTATATAAAAAGATAGGAGGGTCCTGAGTTTTTTTAGCCTAAAGGATCACCCCGTGCAACATAAATAATACTTCACAACTTCCTTAGTGTAGGGGTTGCTCATATTTTTCAGCGAGTTTAGACTATCATCTACTGCTACCCTATTACTATGTTAAAGTTATTACTTAAGGCGTTCTAATTCAATTCTAAATTGTATCCTATGCATGCACTAATCGTCTCATGCCTATGGTCTAAGAGGCTTTGGACCTACTAATATGTGGTTCTAGACTTTACTTAGGTTGCTCAAAATGATAAAAACTAGGCGACATTCAAAACAGATTGGACTACATACAATAGGAGTGAAAGGCTCAAGTTGACCTCCACACATAAGCACAAAAGCAAGCGATCAGATTTTTATATTAGGTAGTAGACAATTCAGAATTAAGACTTAGAGTAAGTAAGTCTGATAGGCATGACTTCTAGGTGATTCCGAATTCCAGCATCGTACAAGCAGCGTTGTTGTTTCAGACTAACGAATTTGCAGATTATAGGTGTTACAAACCCTATAGGCATGATCTCTAAATTGTTTATGCAATGACGTAGTAAAACTGTTTGAAAGTTCATAATTAGTAGCGCTTGATTTATAGACAGGCTTTCTAGGCGTGTAATCGTATCCTATAGGCAGTATTTCTGACATTTAAACTTGATTTTATAATACTCTATCCCTCTAGGCATGTCATCTAGGGGGGATAGTATAATGAAAGCAACAAAAGTAGTTGATTAATCAATTAAACCCTACAATCATAGTATCTAGATGAGCATACCAAAGGTGTGTATTATTGTGTCCTATAGGCATGCTGTCTATTAAGCAAAGTGTGTGATCCCTATAATCATACTGCCTAAAGCATTCGGTAGTAGATATGGAAACAAGTGCAACAATTACTTAAGCTAACATGCTTTTACTAAGTACCGGTGTCAAACAAATTAGTGGAGTGTGTGCGATTCCGATAGATATGATTTCTATTAATGTGTAGAATCAAAGCACATCACAACAAACGTCAAACAAGGCAATTAAACCCTACAGGCATGCCTTCTAACCATTCATGCGAGCATTAAAGTATCCCAGCTCCCCTTTAATAATCTCCCCATTATTCGTTATTACAAATTGTTACAGGACAAATAAATAATGTAAACAAAATAAAACAGTCATAAGCCCAATAGGACAACTATAAGCCCAACATAAAGGAACCCTCTGACTTTATGGGCCTTCAACAGTCTTACTCTCCGGACCACCAGCAGACCCAAACCAAAGCTCACAAGGACAACTAGAATTCACCTGAATCCAGTACGCCGGTCCAACAACATATATGGCCTATCAAACCAAATCCCAAACGTGAAGATAATTGTCGTACTTACCCAGTAACCAACAACAAATGACACAAGTAACAGCCCATGCAAATTGATTACTCAAATAACTTTAGATATAGACATATACACAGGGGAATACTTAGGTGTTATAGCTAATGAAGAAACTGGACTTGTTAAACATGATATCCCAGAGGTAAAGAAGCACATGAATAAGAATAGAACAAAAATTCTCAAAGAGATTTCAACAGACAGGAGTTTAAAAAAAGTATGGTACAAAACTAATTCGATAGGAGTTCACATATAGAAGGTTTACCATGAGGGTGTAAAGGAAGACATAATGGAAACTAGTCCTACAAAACAATCATATAGACACAGTTCCATGGGGTGACAAAGTAACTAGCATGTATTCATTTAATTCTAAAGAAACCAGAGATTATGCATGTTGATCATGTATGATAAGCTTAGTTATGCATTCGGGATTACCCTAAGGCATTAGACTCAGGTAAATTTAACACTAGTTCGGCAGGATTTCATCATGATAACAAAATTACAGTAACATAGAACAATTAAAACTTTGTTACGGTTCACTAACAGTATAAACATAAGTCATGCTTGGTCTGAAAGCTTAAACAGTATTGGCATGCAGGAACTCGTATGATCATGGATTAATTATATGGAAAGTTATCAGCTTGTATATGATTGCACCAAATATGAAATATATGGAAGGCATCATAGCTAATTGGTAATCAAACAGGACTTCTTATAACCAGGAAGATTAGTAGGTTCAAATCAACTTACAACCACCAACTTAGTTCAAATATGAGGGACTTAACACATTCGAATTCTAGGAAGACATCAATCATTTCAAGAAGGTTTAAGAAATCCAAGGTGATACAGGGACTCATGGTAGATGAAACTACGCAAAATTCAAGGTTAATATGAAAGTCAAGTAACACTTAAGAGAGCCAGAACTTTATTCCAATCGGCTGCACCTAGAAAAGAACAAGCTACCTATCTAGAAGCTTTGGACTTAGGTAATATCAGAACATACAGAATTGTAGAAGAAACATCATCGAGACTAAGAATCAGTAAAACACATGATAATCACACAATATTACAAATTCATAAACAACAGGGAAACTGAGTCAAACAATAGTGGTACCCACAATTCACATAGACACCATCATATAGGAGGGAAGTAATTTGAATTGCAAAGGTAGAGAACACTAACCAGTTGTAAAGATAAACGAGCAAAAGAGTGAGGTGCTTAGAATATCAGTACTGGTTTAGTAGCACCAATTGAAGGAAGACAGTGAAACCCCAATCCCTAGTGCTTCAGAGTTCAGAAGAGCCTCGAGAAGGAATCCGAGCAGTGCTTGCACTGGAGGAGGTCGTTTAATGGCATTATGACCATAGCTTTCAGTTGGCTAAGAATCCAATAGTTTTAGAAAATATTCGAGTGTAATAGAGTGAGTAAATGAGAGAAAGAGGAGAACAGTGAGAAGAGTGCCTCCAAAAGGGGAAATCGAGATGGGGTTTTATAGTAGTAAAATCAGGCGAGCAAATAGGGAAAGAAATCAAGCAAACATAAACAAGGAAAAAAAACAAGCATGCAATCAGTAAAATAACCAATAAAGGAAGGAAATCGGATCCCAAACCCTAGTTGGGGTTTAACAATTAAAATTGGCCGGCCGACGTGAGGAATCAAGCCCCTATTCATGTATATGGATGAAATACTATCCAAATCCCCAAAATCAAAGTCGATCTAGCCCGATCTCAGAAAGTCACATTTTCCAAATCGAAGTACTCATGTAATTCCACAGATACGTTCATAATAGCGAGGTGTTACGACTAAGGTAAGTGAATCATGAGATGATTCCATTTCTCATTGGAATAGAAGAGGGGTTGGTGAGTCGGCTATGAGGGTTTCACAGAAGAGAGAGGAATGTTCGAGAGGAGTTGGTGGCGGCTGAAGTGGTGAATGGGTCTCTAGGTTTAGTAGGGAGGGATATATGGAAAGGGGTCGGCTTAATTTTGGTCGTTGATCATTTGAGATCAACGGCCAAGATCGAAAGAGGAGCGGGCCAGGGCGGGTTAAGGTCGGGTTGCAATCGGGTTTTGAAGAAGGTTGTTTGCTCTTAGTCTGTTGAAGAGTTCATGGGGGATGGGCCATATGTTTTGGACCTATTCAAAATTAGCTTCAATTGGGGCTATAAATTAAATATACGAAAATAATTTATAAATAATAAAAATATTACTTATACAATAACATAATTGAAGATAATATATTATCATTATAAAAATATTAAAAATTCTATTTTAGCATGAATAATGTGATAAATATAATTATGCGTAGAATATAGGTTATATTGCAAAATTGTGTAAATAACTCAAAAACACAAATATAATTATATAAAATGATGTAAAAATATTATAAAACATATATGTAGATGTAAATAATGAATTTGAATGATTAAGTCGTTACAAAGTTATTTAAAAGAGTATTTAATAAATATTTGAACAATTTAAATGCAAGAAAATCAATTTTAAAGCTTTAAAAATTATGGAAAATTATAAAAAAAAAATACTTATATGACCTTTGTAAATTAGGTAATAATGCAAAAAATGATGTTTTGAAAGTATGCATGATATTTATAAAATGTGAGGGCAAAATTGGGTATCAACAACCAACATACTCTTAGCATCTGAAATCCTCCCCCGCTCCTCCGAGCTTGCGACATTCTTATCAAAATCGAACTGCAACCTTGATCCTCAACTTTCAATAACCCTTGCAACACGCAACTGAATTCCCCCTAACCGCAGTAGTTACAAACCTCAAGTTGCGGTCTAAACCGTCATAATTCCTCCAGGACCCATTTACACGTAGCGAGGCCATTTGAATCAAGCACCTCCCAAATCGATCAAATTATGGTGGCTGTCAAGCCCGCACGTACAACCACAAACCACATGTATGACTAAGAACGCCGAAGGAACCAATCATGGCCACAATCATGCTGATTCAACCATTACTAACCGAACCAACTTCTTCCAATTTACTTTTATCTTGCCTTAGAAATAATAATAGCTCCATTCAAAAACATCTCGAACTCAATCATCACTCATCCCGAGTGACCCGAATCACGAGAGCATATCATCTCAATACCCATGAACCATCTCATAGCCTCCTCAAGCGCACAATAGCATCTCCAACTGGTACACCCGTTCTGCAAGACCTTCCGCAAATCCGAAGCTATTTCTCCCTTTCCTCCAATACTGCACCACAGACCTGATCATAACATAGAACACTCCAAGTCCCTTTCATAATCCACTGCAAAAACTCGATCCTTAACCACACAACGGACCCGGAGTCCTTAGTCAATGCACTTTAATTCTTCAACCCACTAGATTCGTTGTTGAGAGTCACCCACTCTGACCTGGTCCCGAATATAATCAAACTCCAATGCTTTGTTAGCACATGAACACTCCCAAAGAAGCAACCAGATGAATTATTTTCATTGTAAATCACATCCACAAGAAGCATAAACTCTGAGTCTTCCCAAAATTGCACATGAATCGATAAGGCGAAATATAGCACACGTTCATCAAGTTCTCCGCTCGAATTACCCCTGTTGTTTTCCTTTCTTAGTCATAAATGATCCACCAATACATCGACAACTAGAAACCTTACAAGCAGAAAATCATGAGATCCAATCGTAGACGGTGGGCTCCCCTAGTTAGCTTTAAGCTACCATCACATAATGTAGAACCCAAAAAGATTCCTCCTTCTCAATTACCATGATCTCACACCGTCAAGTCACCATATTTCTTGTACTTTCTTGTTAAACTTTTCATGAACATTTCGAATTATTAGCCACAATCGTATATTCAACCTTCTATCGGGTAGTAAGTAGAACTCTTCGTAGAAAATTCATCAAAATCACGCAACCGCTAACCTGCTCATAGGAGATAACGCACCTGTAAAATTCCATACCGACATATTCCAACAGCGCTGCACTGGGTACAACTACCATGAGATCAGTAAACCTTCCTGAGCCCATGCTTGTCCACCAGCTCTACAAGTCTGTTCATTCCCCATTAACATCAACTGAAAGTCCGACAATACATTCTAAACTCGAAGTCACGTCGTATCCCAAAACGATAATCAAGCTCTTACACCCCTAAACACTCCAAGCAAACTTCTTTCCGTCATATTCAACCTTCCTCAGCACAGTATCCACCATTCCAAATAAAATCCGTAGACCTAGTCACTTTCCACCATGATTTCCAAATCGCTCTAAACTTCCCTCAAGGCAAGTGGCTATCCTACCACAGAATCCATATGCTATTCTGCCACTCTCATTTCGGTTAAGTCATCTCCTTTAAGCAACTTCTCGACCTCTGATTTTCATACTTGACCTGCTAGCAATTCAACCACCGCCAGACACCTTCTGCATGTCCTTCCTCATCCTTCGCTGCCCAATTGCTGCCTCAAATTAAAATCCATCTCCGTAGCACCTGAACTGATAAATCGCTACCAACTCTAAACCTCCTTGAAGATCATCTTTCTCGAGCCCCCAGCATTAGAAACACTGATTCAATTCTGTAACCGCTACGCATCGCCATTTCTGACAACTGCTTCTTAGACAGTATTTCACAACACCCTGCCCCGAAGGAAAATCAAAGAAGACCATAGCACCGGCGAACCTTAATGCGTTCAATCACGGACGATGACACCACATCACAAATGAAAATTCCACCACGCTCGAAAATATTAAGTCTCGTTGCTCTATCAACCAAAGCCAGAACATCCATAGTCGGATTGCCTTTCCTCCGCTGGAATTAAACGCTATACCTTTAAACCATGCACTGAGAAATCCTCCTTTCGAGTCATTCAGTGCCCTGACACGTAAACAAGCACCTTACCATTACACCAACACTGTGCAATAACATGCATGAATATCATAGCAATCTGTGCATAGCCTCAAAACCATAGGAAATACAGATACTAAGCTTAAACGACAGAACATCCTTCCGCAAGGCAACAATAACAGCATGCCCGAATATGCAGGAAAAACATCGTGCACCACGTCTGTAGTAACACTACAACTCCTCGATGTCTAATTGATAACAAGCACTTCACGTCGCATAAGATTGAGTAGGAAGGAAATAAAGGCATAAGCCTCAATGGAATCAATTCGCATGATGAGGACTCAAGAAGGGAAGTGCTCCTAACAGCCCTGTAGCCTCTCGAAGATAAGTACAGACGTCCTCATACAGATGTCCCCATACTGATCCACAAGACTCTACTAGACTTGCTCATGACTCGTGAGACCTAAGTGAAACTAAGCTCTGATACTAAGCTGTCACGACCCAAAACCACTATCGGCCATGATGGCGCCTAGCGCCGCCGTCAGGCAAGCCAGCAATGATTGATCAACTTAATTACTCACTTTTATTACTTTTGAAATTCATAATTTCCATTAATTAAATAGTATGAAATAGAATATGTAGGGTGAAATGATAATAATTACGTGAACTACCATACTAAACATCCAGTATAAATCCCCAAAATCCAGTGTCACAAGTGCATGAACATCTACTACAGAGTACAATAATAATACAACATCTGTCTGGAATACAAGTTAGACAGGAGAATATAAATAACCCTGATAGAGACTCTGTATGTTGCAGATTGTAACATGGAATGCAGCTCACCGTAAAGTCCCACAAGAACCGTGCCTTTGCACCCAAAAGACCACCAACCATATATATATATATATATATATATATATATATATATATATATATATATATATATATACTGCATAATAAGTGCAGCAAGTGTAGAATGAGTACGTAAATCAACGTGTACCTAGTAAGTATCTAGCCTAACCCCGGAGAAGTAGTGACGAGGGGTCAACATCGACACTTACTAGTGGTTTAGTAAATCAAATACAGTAGGAAGTAAACAAATATACGGCAGGGTAATAAACTGTATAAACAAATTTAGGTACGTGGTACAATCCTCCTTTGAATAGTAAACTCAAGCTCTCAATGACAGTTACCTCCTCAACCGGAGCATATATGAAAAGGGCCTCACTAGATAGGTCGTCACAACTCAAATCAAGAAAACACACAGATATGCTGATTTCTTATAAAATATTATGCACGATGCTGCCGAGGCGAATGGCCCGATCCACAAGAATGTTCTATAGAAATGTCGCGGCGAATGGCTTGATCCCATCATAATGTGTGCACTGCCGAGGGTCCAATGGCACGAACCATAGATGCATCTATTATACAGCCGAGGTGAATGGCCCACTCCCATAAGAGTATGGTTCCTGCCGAGGCGTTCGGTCCACCCCACAAGAAATGAAAGGAAAGGAAAGGAATTTTCGAATTACGAGGCACGTGCTTACGATATAGTATATGAACACAAAGTGAGTATAACTTTTACCGATTCTCAAATAACTTGCTAACAACTCAAGGCGATAAGACTCGACTTAATATATATGTAATTTCTAAATCAAGTTCAATTATAACTACAATTAATTAAGCCAGCGGAATGAGTTCAAATAATCCAATTATTACATGGTAAAGTCCTAAGTCTACCCGGACATAAACATGTTATAGCCACGTACGGACTCTCGTCTTCGTGCATACATAGCTCCCACAACTAGTAGCACTTAACAATTACATCACCTAGGGGGTGGTTTCCCCCTCACAAGGTTAGACAAAAGACTTACCTTGCTCCGAAGATCAATAATCGGCTCCAATGCCACTCTAACACCTCAAACCGATGCCCGTCGCTCCAAAACTAGTCAAACAATGTGCAAACCAATATAATATACTCTAATACTTATAGTAAATCAATTCATAACAATTCCAAACTTCGCTCGAAAAGTCAATAAAGCCAACCCCCGGGCTCGCGTGCCCAGATTCTGAAATATATAATTTACCCATAATACCACGAACTCAAATATATAATTTATTCCAAATTCCACGTCCAATTTCGTGGTCAAAATCCAAAAATACCAAATTGTAGGTTTTCTACCAAAAATTCCAAATTTCTACTAATTTTCATATTTTAATCTACATATAATCCATGTATTTCACTAACATTATGTTGGAATTACTTACGTTGCAATGGTTGATGAAAATCTCCCGTTGAAGCGCTCCAAAATCGCCCAAACCAATATGAAATGAAAGAAAATGGGCCAAATCCTGTATAAAAATCAAGTCTGCCCAGGCCCATCCTTCTTCGCGATCGCAGGAACATCTTCGCGATCGCGAAGGCTAAAAATCATTGCCTCCAATATTGCTCTACGCGTTCGCGACCAAAGGGTCGCGTTCGTGAAGCCTTCTGACCCCTACCCTTCGCGTTCGCGGGCCACGAGCCGCGTTCGCGAAGGCTTAACGCCTGGCAGGCCCCGGCTCCCCTTGCTCTTCGCGTTCGCGTAGGCTTCCCCAGCCTCTGCTCCGCGTTCGCATCTCCTTCACCGCGTTCGCGATGAACAATTCCCAGTAGCCCCCAAAATCCTTCTTCGCGAGCGCATGAGACCCTTCGCATTCGCAAAGAAGGAAACCAAACACCAGCAACAGCAGTGACAAAATGAGGAGAATTGATCCGAAACTCACCCGAGGCTCCCGGGACCCCGTCCAATCATACCAACCATTCCCGAAACAAGAGGCAGACTTGCTCGAGGCGTCAAATCACGCCAAACAGCATCCGAACTACCAATCGACGATCAAAATCCTTCTTTAAACTTTCTAACTTCGACGAACGTGTATCATATCAAAACATTCCAGAATGATG
Source organism: Nicotiana attenuata (assembly GCF_001879085.1). NCBI lineage: Eukaryota > Viridiplantae > Streptophyta > Magnoliopsida > Solanales > Solanaceae > Nicotiana > Nicotiana attenuata. Next base: position 281,704 of record NW_017670908.1, on the reverse strand, counting down.
CCAAACTTTACGCACAAGTGACAAATCACGATACAAACCTATTCCAAGGCTCGAAACCCCAAACGGACATCGATAACACCAAAGTCCACCTCAAACCAAACATAGGAAATTCTAAAACCTTCAAAATGCCAACTTTCCACAATAAGCGCCGAAATGCTCTCGAGCGACCCGATACTCAACCCGAGCATATGCCCAAGTCCAAAATCATCACACAAACCTATTGGAACCTTCGAATTCTGATTCCGAGGTCGTTTACTCAAAGTCAAACCCTAGTACATTCTTCCAACTTAAAGCTTCCGAAATTAGAATTTTCTATCCGAATTAACTCTGAACTTCCTGAAATTCGATTCCTACCATACATACAAGTCATAAAACATGAAGTGAAGCTACTTGAGGCCTCAAACCGCCGAACGACGTGCTAGAGCTCAAAACAACCGGTTGGATCGTTACAGAGGAGACAATATTTTTATCCCAAATTGTGACAACCACACAAATCTTTCTGAGACAAACAAGACCATATATCATCTTCTATATATATATATATATATATATATATATATATATATATATATATATATATATATATATAAAATAAAGGTCATGAAAACAAGATTACTAGTACTACTTTATCTCACAAATGATCATTTTTTAACATTAGTTCATCTTTTTCTTTCACTGCCAACAAACAAACAAACAAACCAAAAAAGAAAAAAACAAGCATGCAAGAAATTATCTAAGAAGTTAAGACTCTATGAATTACATTAAGGAATTCTTCATGAGCAGTGAGCTGAGGGAAATGGCCTCGAGTGTTGATGATCTCCACCGTTGATTCTCCCTTGATGTTGGTGTGCATGAAGGTAGCAACTGAATTTGGAACAGCAAAATCAATCTTACACTGAATTATGGTACACGGGGTGACAACCTTTTCAAGAATGGCTCGATAATCACTGAGAAAAACTGTTTTTGCTAAAGGCAATGCAACTTCGACTCCCATTCTTTTCAAAGATTTCTCGAATTTCTCAACAGAGGGAGGATCACTTGGATCCACAGCTATACGAGCAAAGCCTGAACTCCAAACGCCGTAGTTCTCCTCAATGTTTTGAAACATCTGCTCTATATCTGCTATTTCAAAACCTCCTACATAATCTTCCAAGTTAATGAACCTGTACGGCCAGGAAAAAGAAAAAAGAAGAATAAATGAGTTGTTAGGCTAGATTATTTTGAAGACACACAAGGACCAAACAACAGGATAAACCGTATCTTTCGACAGTTTCGACCTATTAATTTACGGAAGATGATAGTTAATATTTGCAAGAAAAGTTTTAACTTTTTCCATACGGTCTAACTCTGATGATGCAGTCTTTGGTCAGTGGATTCAATTGATACAAAAGTTATATACATGTGAAAAATTACTAAAGTTTTTAATAAATATGAAACTCTGAACTTATAATTTCAAAAGTTTAGTGATTTCCGGTGCTAAGAACCATAAGGGGTCGTTTGGCATGAGGGATAAGGTGGGATAAGATATTAAATTTATACTGTATTTGATTGGCGCCTGGCGGTATAAGATAAATTTATACCTCCAACCAAATAAGATATAAATATAATCTCATACTTGATCTAGGATATCCCATCTTATTCCACCTTATCCCATCAAATGTGGGATTATTTTATCTCATTTCTTATGTGGTATAAATTAGTTCTAATTCCAGAATAATATAGTCTGCGTACCAAACGACCCCTAAAAGATTGAATCCATCAAGTTTAAATACTGAATATGCATGTAATGATGAAGTTCTCTTAACTAAAACAAGAAAAAGGAAGGTTTGCCGTGGTGATATATCATTCTACTCGTTAGTTGTTACCACTATTAATAATACTTCCTTTTACCTTTACAAGAAGTTAACTATTTAAGAAAACCTTTACCGAAAGGTGCAAGGCAAAGTGGTGAAAATTGCATTCCAAGTAAGGAAAAAAGATATATTATTTCTTAATGGTGACTCATAGAACTCTTATTTCCTTTACTAGGAAACATCAGAACCCAAACTATGCAGAAATATACAGAAAAAGAAACATAAACATATACAGGCATGTCCTACACTGAGCACCTAAATTAATTTATGTTCGACTTCTGATAACTTATTCGAGGGATAGTCAAAATTGTTTAAGACCATATAATAATTAAGTAAATAAAAGTATATTCTTTTTAGCGATTTAAATTTTTAAATAAGATAATCACACAACTCAACATGGTACAAGAGCATACATAGATAAAAATATAATTAAGTAAATTAAACTAGAAAATAACCTGGGAGAAGATGCAACAAGGATGAGCCTGTTGAAGAGATTCGGTCTTTTGACAGAAGCAATGCAACCAATGATGCCAGACATGGAGTGACCCACAAAAATAGAAGAATCCAACTTCATGTCATCAAGGAGAGCTATTAAGTCATCAGCAAAAGCTTCATAGGAGGAGTATTTCTCAGAGTCAAAAAGACATTGATCTTTAACAGCACCAGAAAAGCTCCAGTCAAAGAGGAGAATCTGGTAATTAGACATGAGTTTCGGCAATATTTTATCCCAAACAGACTGGTCTCCTCCATACCCATGTGCCAGAATTATGGTTTCTTTTCCTGAACCTATTATTCTTGCTTTCATGTTTGTGGACAAAACGCCCTTATGCAATATTACCATCTTTTATTTGCTTCTAGTAGGAAGAAGAAAACAGAACAAGTTTATTGGCTTTTTTGTGTAGTCTGTGGCTACAGTTATATAGGAAAAATGAAGGAGGTTTATTGGCCAAAAAGACGATATTATTTTAACTGTTAATGTCAATATCAAGAGAAAACCATCTTTACATTTAATATAGAGTTATCTTTTGCCGGCTCTTTGATATGGACAACGATTCGATTATAAGCGATTAGTTGTAAATTATGATGTACAAAATGGCATTCTTTATATAATGGTAGGCTAAATGTTTATTATATGGAAATATACGCAAGTGCGACCTTGGTATGAACTGATTTGTTTAGTTAATTACCACATCAGCTTTTTGGCCTTTGGTGGACAAAGAATATCATATAATCTTTTAAAAATAAGGGGAGAAAAAGGCTGAATTAATTAAGATGAATGGTGACAAGGTTAATCAGCATGTTTTGCTTGTTCCAAAGAAGAGAAAAAATGATAGTACTTTCTCCAGCCAATCAAAACAGAGCTATATAGAGTATTCCTTTCTCCATATTTGTTTGATGCATTTTGAGTTTTGTGAGTTAAATAAGTGTTTCTTGTACCATGATTTTTTTCATTTTCCTTATAAATATTTTAAATCATTAGTTATTGTGACTTAGAGCCCGTTTGGATTAGCTTATTTTAAGTGTTTTTAAGCCAAAATAGCTTTTAAGTCATTTTGTAGTGTTTGGATAAAGTAAAAAAGTGCTTTTAAGCACTTGTTTTTGTCACGTTCCGACCTCAGAGAGCGCGACCGGCGCTCAACCGAGATAACCCGACTGAGCAAGCTTGCTAGGTTTCCTTCTACCCAATTTACCCATAAATAAAGAATGGATACATTTTATTAATTAGACAATGAGATAGTCATGTGAATCACTCCAATTCAGTACCATTAGTTGCATCATTTATGAGTCTCCAAAATAATACGTTTAACAACAATAGTTTAACAGTGGAAGCATGTAATACAATTACGACATCTTTAGTATAACTTTTCCACACTAATACACAATTTACACTATGTCTAAGAAGCATTTAATAGATACAAAAGAGTAAAATGATAGTGCCGGCAAAAAGGCTCCGTCTATACCTCAAAACATAATAATACACACAGAACAAAAGTTGCACGATCCCAGAATGAAGTGGGGCTCACCAAGTCAGCTGGGAAGAATGAGTACCGCTATCACTGCTCAATGTCTTTCGCTGTGGAACTACCTGCATCCATTAAAGATGCAGCGCCCCCGGCAAAAAGGACGTTAGTATATGTTGAATAGGACTAGTATGAAAATCAAACACCTAATCAAGAACTTGGAAATACAACATGAATATGATGAATCATGGTAACAGTAGAATAGCATAAATAGCCGTTAAAGCTAAAGCAAATTTATCAAGAGCTTTCAATAACATTTATAAATTTTAAGTCGAGATCCTTTGTAACCAACTTTACACAAAGCGGCCTCGCCCCAATGTGTACGGGTGGAGGTGCAATCACAATACCACAAACTCAACACAAGCGGACCTGCCGCCTCACCCCAATATATGCGGGTGGAGGTTTAACCATAATACCACCACTCTACACAAGCAGCCCTATCGCCTCACGCCCAATGTATGCAGGTGGAGGTATACTCCAAATCATAGTCTCTACATAATTCATTTGAAACATGACTTGAAGTTGTTGGGTAATAGGGAGTGTGACTCTTATATGGGAGAGTATTATTATACGTGCATGTACCAGCGAGGTGTATGGGAACGACTTGAAGTTGTTGGGTTGTGGGATGAAGGAATCCACCATAGACGAACCTTGAAACCATAATGCACACTCCCTTTGACTCATGTATAATAATACTCTCCCATACAAGAGTCACACTCCCTTTGACTCAAGTTGAGTAGTGAAATCCTTAAATTCTCCCCTTTCTCTCTCTAGAATAGCTCTCACCTCTCTCTAAAAATTATCAGATGAACCCTAAAAAATGACCCCCAAAGCCTTTTTATGAAAATGGGATCGGGTAAAATTTACAAAACTTAATCTTGCGGAAATCGAGTCCGCGATCGTAGACCGGACTGCAAAATGGGTATGCGGCCCGCAAAGAGGACTGCAGAAAAGGGTCCCAAAACCTGGGCTATTTGAGTTTGGTCTGCGGCAGGTATGCGGTCCGCAGACCAGTTCTGCGATCGCATAATGCGCCATAGAACTCCCCTCCGGAAATCCTTATGTTGGGTCTGCGATGGGTTCTGCGGCTGAGGCCGCACAATGGACCGCATAATGGTTCTAAAATTTAGCTCAAGTTTCTGCTTCACTCTACGGCCGATCTGCGACCGCAGAGTGATTCTGCTGCCGCATAGTGGACCGCAGAAATGCCATATTCTACAATCCTCAACACAATAACCTACCTCGGCACCGCGAGACCTCGTGTTCTAGGTGAAAGTTTTACGGGGCCTTACAGTTTTTAAGCTAAAATGACAAATACAAGCCAAAAGCAAAAAATTAGAATTCCTAACTTATGGCTTATACTTAAAAGTCACTTAAAATAAGTTCATCCAAATGGGTTCTTTATAGTATTTTTATGTAGTATTTAAATATATAAATTTTATTTCAGAAAAATTTAAAAATTCTATATCTGAATTTGCGATCAAAATTGAGAAATTTGACTCTCACTGCTATAATTGTTGTGATTCACGGCTCATATTTTTATTAGAAGAGAAAATATGAAAAGATACGTAGTTAACATGTTTTTTAATATTTGCATACATATTTAGCTTATGTGTAAACAAACTTTGTTCTTTATTAAATCTCTCTTTGGTCAAATATGAGCACATAAAACAATAAAGTAGTGATACTCTGGTAGTACTCCCCCTATTTCGTTTTATGCGACATTTTTTTCTTATTAATCTATTTTAAAAAAGAATGATATTTTTATATTTAAAAATACTTTAATTTTAAACTTCTTATTTTACTTTTAATGTGCTTTTTTAGTAAAAAAAAAATTAAGATATCATCAGCTTCAAAATCCTTTTTTCTTTGTTAAATTTAATACCGAGTCAAGCTTACTACATAAATTAAATATTTTAGACTTCTTATTTTACTCTTAATGTACTTTCATAGTAAAAAAAAAAAAAGTTAAGATATCATCAGCTTCAAAATCCTTCTTTCTATGTTAAATTTAATACCGAGTCAAGCTTAATACTACATGTTTGCTCGAAAGTTATCACATATCTTTTGAGTGCAAAACAATACAAATAATCACGGGAAAATCATAGCAAATCGTAATAATCCATTGGACCAAATGAAAGAAACGAAAATAAGTACTCAGAATTAGGGGGAGAAACATTAAAAGCCTTTATTGATAATATTTGTTTGGTCTGCCTCTCCATGAAGAGGTTCAGAGCCTTACAATGGTATTTTCTCTTCCCATAAGATGGGTATATTTTTCCCTTCTCTCTCCTGTCTATAATGGTGAAGAAGTAGCCCCCTTTCTAGGGCTTCCACTCTTAGTATTTATAGATGTGAGCTTCGTGAGCTGGCAATAAATGGCCGTGGCCACGCTGAGGTCTCGCCTCTATAGTGGCGGATAGGCCAGGGCCTTGTTGACCGAGCCAGAGGCGGGTTGAACGTCGTCAATTCTGAGTGGTCGTGCCACTAATTAATCATGAATTAACTTAAAACGGGATTAGCCTCGTTAATTGTCGTGGGGTCGAATTCTGACCCATACACTACATAAATTAAATATTGAGAGCTTTGATATACAGTAGATAAAAGGTTAGGGTGATCAAAGCGATGAGCTCAGCATGCATTGGATTAGTAGAGCCGCAGAGGCGAAGCCAAATGGTCACAAGGATAGTCAACTGTTCGTTAAAAAATTGCACTGTGTATGTAGGTAAAATATTACGTTTTAGAGGCATATAACACATATTGAACACCCTTTGTCGAAAATTTTCTTTTATTTCTTTCAAATTTGAATATCCTTTGAAAAATTCCTAATTTTGCGATTGAGTAGAGGCGAGGAGAGGAGAGAGCAAGGAGTTGTCAATCTCGCCGGCCACCATTCAAGCTATAGCTAGGGCTTGGAATTGGAATTAAATGGAACAGAGGTTCTTTTTTTTATTTATTTTTTTAGGTCAGAAATGGAAGAGAAAGTTAGCTTTGACATGACTACTACTATAATGATGAAAGAATGGAAGATGAGATTTTAATTTATGAGGCTGTTGTGATCATTTATTGATCTTTTAGTTTCTGTTGAAAATTTGCAGGACCAATAAATTTTGTAGGCTGCCACAGCCTCAATATATACGTGAGAAAAATGTGTCTCTCCTCTTCATTTTTCCTGTTTCTTTAGATTTTAATTTTTTATTTTTAACTACAGAAAAGAAGAAGAAAATATTTATATTTTTGTTGGTAACTAATGGGTTACACACAAATATAGTGGCAATATATATCAGTATAATTTGAGTAATAAAGAAGGTGGCAACTACCCAAATAAAGAAAAAAACTTGTGATTGAGAATTATATTTTCAAAGACATATTGAAATAAATGTCCAAGGAGGATAGCTGGTCAGATAATAAAAGGTCGTCAGCAGCCTTTTGGTTTGAAATCAAAGTGCCATTTGCAGTTAGGAGAATGGAGAAAAATGGTTCTCCGTATGAATCACCAAACATTAATTGCTGTCATAATTGTAAAATCGTTTTAACTAATTCTTCCATTCTTGGCTCTTAGCTGCTTCTGTTTTTGTTGGGAAAAAATAGCCTTTGGGCATAATAAACCTATGAGGATGTCTCATTAGGTAATTTAACCCTAACCGTAAGTATAATTTATATAACAAAAGGATGGCTAGAGTTAGTAATTCTCTGCATCTTGCCAAAAGGGTTTTAGGATGTGGAGATAGGGATTTCATCCATCACGTGAGGATTCGAACCAGATTGTTGGACTCGGTTCACTTCCGCTTTGGAGAACTACCATAAATCTCGTAAACTAGCAATTACTTGCAATAATACAGTTTTAAGAAGTTCCATTAAAGCTAAGGAAGAGAATTGTCAAAAAATCTCTATAACCTGTGTGTATATATCTATCCTCAACAACGACTATTTCTTGAGTCCCTTAATTACAAATTCCATTTAATTCTTCTATTTCCATAATTACAAGCTTAATCAGTTTGGTGTCATATTGATCTAGTTAGCCAGTCCAGCCTGATTATCAGGTATCAATACAAATATGTTTGTTAATATAAAAAAGGTTGCTTTTAAGTGTTTCTTAAATGCTTGGATAGCCTTTTAGAGTTAAATAATTTGGGTCGTGATAGTTTTCAATTAATTCAAAGTTAAATATGATCGTACTATCTCTATTTTTTCATTATATATATTTTTTTACCTATTATGAAATTTTGATTAATTTTTACATTAATATTATATCTATAATAAAAGTAATATCATATTTTATTTTAAATTGTAACCTTCAATAAGTCTAAAATATTAATACATAAGTTCTTTGATTATTATGTTCCAAATCTATTGAGTTTTCTTATAGTAATTATTTTTTTTATTTACATACAATTAAATTTTCATTCTCTTTAGTTTCAAGATACAAATTAATTTTGACTTAATTTTTGTTAGTAAAATTACCTACATAAAACATTTATATTGTATTTTTAAAATTTTAATTTGTTATCTAGTAAGACTTCAATTTTGTAGTCCTAACTATAGTTTGAGCGTTCTCATCATAATTTTAAGAAATTTCTAATCTCAAGTTTAAATACTATTTGCCTTCCATTTCTAATATTAAATTTTTAATTATTTTCTTTAATTTTACTATTAAATTATTTAATATATAGTATTATCATGTTTTCATATGGATTTTTATTAGGTTGCCACTTTATTTATTATCGATATCCACTATTACTCTTTAATGTAATATGGATAGATATCTTGGAATTCTAAAGTATATTAAATTTGTCAATAACTTTTTTTTAACTATTGAATGTTTTATTTTATTTTCTAAACTAATTTCTTGTATGAATATTCTCACATTGTCTCTGAATTATTTTTATTATTTTTAATTTTTATATATTAGAGCTGAGTTATTTGCCCTTATTCAAAATATGATTTTTTTAGCATAACAGATAAAAAATTTCTCATCTCAAATTAATATTGTTTTATCCTTTTTTTCTTTATGATAAACTATTTAAAAAATTCTATTTGTTTCTTATTTTTTATTATATTATTTAATAAATAATATTATTATATTGTCACGTAGATTTCATTAGCTTGTTTGAATTTAATATCTATTTCTACCACACTCATTTCAATATAATACAGATAAAAATAAAAAAGATTATTTCAACAATAACTTTGACTCTATTGCTCAAATTCTAAAACATGACGTTTCTTATCATATTAGAAAAGGAAAAATTCCATCTCAAATTTAAAAGTCATATCCTTCTCTTTTCTAAATTGAACACTATTTTCAAAAAATCATCTTATACATTCAAACATAAATTAACCGCACTCTATTCAGATATTAATTAAATATTATTTTCTTTTTTGTTTGATTATATTATATTAATAATATTTTCACTATCATTTTATTTCTCTACCTAATATTGTCAAAATTTTAAAAGTTATGTAATGAAAGAAAACGGAGCATGTTCAATCTTAATTTATTTTTACCATAAATTAAATTTGATCAAATCTAATTTGTCTTAATCCTTATTAGATTTATCTAAATCTATTTAGAGTATGTCTTAAAAGTGACAATTGTTTTTTTTTATATGCCACTTAGGCACTTAGCTTAACTTCATGTGCTTCACTACTCTCCTTTAAAATAATATAGATATAAACAGATAGATATTCTAAAATATGATTATTCTTATCATATTAAAAAAAATCTCATCTCAAATTCAAATAACTCTTATTCTACTCTTTTCTAAATTGGACCGCATTTTCAAAAAAACATCTTATGCTTTCAGACATAAACTTACCAACTGCACACTATTCATATATTAATCAGAAAAAAACTATTTTTCTAATTTGTTTGAACACATTAGATCTAATTGATGTTATAATAATTCCGCTATCATTTTTTTCTCTTCCTAATGTTTTCAAAAATATAAAAATTATGAAATGAGGAAAGGATCATATTCAATCTTAATTGATTTCCACCATAAATTAAATTTGATCAAATCTAATTTGTCTTTATCTTTATTAGATTTGTCTAAATCTAGTTAGATTATGGGTGTGTTTAGTATAACGGAAAATATTTCCCGTGGAAAATATTTTCTTGAAAAACAAGTAGTAATCTTATTCATTTTCCGATGTTTGGTACGAAAATTAAGGAAAATGACTTCTCAAGAGTATTCATAAATAATTTAGATATAATAAACATGAAGCCATAAACTTTTAAACCAACAACCTTCCGAATCCACAAATTTCATAATTTCGAACCGCTAAACTTTCGAAACCGCGGAATTTCGAACCCGTAAACTTTATAATTTCTAAACTCGTAATGATTCCAAAATTGGGGAAGATTCCAAAATATTTAAGCCAACCAAATATGGAAAAATTGGAAAACATTTTCCTTCGTACCAAACACACCCTATGTCTTAAAAGTTCCAAGTACTATTTGCTCAATACACTACTTGGCTTAACCTAATGCTTCACCATCTTTCTTTTAATATAATATAGATAGATATCGCTATGCCTTATAGAGAAAAACATTTATTTCCTTGTCTAGGATCATCAGATTCAGTTATGGGGAAACATCATAAGTTAATTGAAATCATTATTTACTCAAGTTTATATATATATATATATATATATATATATATATATATATATATATATATTAATTGTTACTGGTTACAAAGTTTTACATTTTAAAATTCTGAACTTTGTTATGATATATTCTTCTTAAAATTAGTCTCTCAATCATTAATCTACTCAGCATTTCTTTCACTATTTTTAATATAATATATACAACAAATTATCATGCGTAGTATACTATGTATCGAATTAAATACACAGTACTAGTGACGAAAAAAAGTAAATTTAAATTTTAGGGGACATGATCACATGAAGAAATATAGATACCAATGGTTTGGGCCAAAACCCCAAACAGACGAAGGACCACCACAGAAAAAGAAGCAAGGTGGATCTGTCATCGGATATGTGTTCAGACTTGGGGATGAAACCACAGTTATTATATGCTCAGCAAAAAGGCGTTTTTGTCGTCTTATATTTGTTTATTTACAGGAAATCCAACAACCAACTTTTCGCAATTAGTAAGGCCGGCACAAACGGGACCACCCCATGTTCATGCTCTTAAATCTTGATGTATATTTATATTTATCCCCTCTTCTTCTTAAAGATCATCTTATCTTCTAAGAATAGTCAAAGGAAAGCCTATAAGAAACCAAACCAGCACTTTTCGAGGCAGCTGTTACAAACAACAACAAACTCTGTGAAACCCAACACGTGAGGTCTGAGAGGATAATATGTACGCACATCTTATCCTTACCTTATGAAGGAAGAGAGGTTACTTCTGATATATCCTCGACTCAAAAAAAGAGTAGCCCGGTGCATTAAGCTTCCGCTATGCACGGGGTCCGGGAAAGGGCCAGACCACAAGGGTTTATTGTAGGCAGCCTTACCCTCCATTTCTGCAAGACGTTGTTTCCACAGCTTGAACCCGTGAAAAGGACATAATAAACAAACAATAACAATGGCAAGGAAATAAGACAATGGAAGAAAATAATCCATCGTGTAATAATAAAGATCTAGGAATACGACGCTATAAGAGAAGTGCGAAAACTACCGGTAATAATGAAACATCGTGTAACAAAACTACAAGGAACTAGGTTTGAGGCAGCTGTTAGTAACAGGTAAGTTATTACTCCCGTTGAAAAGAACTTGAAATTAGTGTTAATCTAGTTCGAGTTGAGCAAGTACACGGGTTTGCGTTTTTACAGTTGTGAGGTTTTACTAACGCTATACTTTTGTTCTTAACTGAAGGGAAATTAGAAAGAGATAGGATAAGCTCCAATATTCTCAGTTCATTTTGAAGAAGATTCTCTTTTCTTTTTGTATTGAATGCTCGTTGTTGAAGTTGCTATGAGTTTATATATAGAAATGAACTTGCATATCAGAAAGTCTAATCGAGATAAGATAAGTATATATATAAAAGTTTAATATTACCAACGAGCAAGTAATTGTTATAATCAGTGTCATGGGCGGTTTATATATATATATATAGCCATGCCCCATAACCCCCTGGACGCGCCCCATGGCGTCTTTGCAAGACTCCCAACGCCTAGCGCCATGGACGGTCCCGTAGTCTTGGCCGCACCAAGTGACAAGCGCGCATGTTGATGATAGGCTATAATTACGTATTTTAGTCGATTATTACACTCTAATTTACAGCACTTTAATTGAGTCTGAGCTTTAATCGCTAGTGTTTTGCACTAATGGTGTGTTTTATGCCTTGTAGGAGTGATTCCGAGCTATATAGATGTTATAGAATGAATTCAAGTGATTTGGAGCTTTAAAGTTTGAGTAAAAGTTCAAGGACTTAAGCCGGGATCGTGTTCGGGGGTCAACGGATGATAGTTAGAGCAAACGAAGACTCCAGTAGGCATATTGCGCACTGTCTAGTAAAATAGATATAACTTTTTTTTTAGAACTCCATTTTGCCTCCACAATATATGGTTGGAAAGCTAACTCAAAGGGCTACAACTTTCATGTTTTACGTTTTTTCAAAGTCCAAACAGAACAGGGCGAAAAATACGGTCGAAACCGCGACCGCGGAACTGACCGCTGCAGAAAATCAGAGAGCTTGTCTGGCGAAAGAGACCAGACACAAGATCTACTCCCAAAGGATCCTGTTGCACAGTATTTGGTCGTTTTGGTAGGACAGGGCAAAGCTCGCCAGTTCTTTATAAAATATGGGTACTTGAAGGTGAAAGGGAACCAACGTAATGTTCCTAAAGGAGGAGATATGCGAAGGATTCTTCTGATGGAATGCCATGATACTTTGTGGGTCTGCCACCCAGGTGAAGAACACACTATGGCATTGTTGCGCCGTGCTTATTATTGGCTTCAAATGGCTGATGATGTTGCTCAGTATGTGAAGACTTGCCTAGTATGCCAGAAATACAAGTAAGACCGCTTGACACAAGCGAGACTTTTTGAGCCAATGCTTGTTCTGAAAATTCCTTGGGAAAGCATTTCATTGGATTTCATCATCAAATTGCCCAAGGTCCAAGTATGCTACATTTATATCAGCCCCACAATATATATCAGTAGAAGATACAACTCAACTCTTCTTCTCTCATGTTGTTACATATTGAGGTCTGCCCAAAGACATCGTTAGTGATCGCGATCCTCGCTTCACTAGCAGCTTTTGGACACATCTCTTTAAGTGCCTCGGGTTCAAATTGAGCCGCAATTCAAGTTTCCATTCGTAATCTGATGGCCAGATGGAGCAGTTCAATGGTATGCTGGAGTAATATCTTTGCCATTTTGTTATCGGATCACAGAAGAATTGGGTGAAGCTTCTGGATGCTGTTCAACTGTGTTTCAATTCACAAAAGAGCTCTCCTACAAACAAAAGCGCTTTTAAAATTGTTACCGAATAGCAACCGCTACTCCTACATACTACGAATGCCCCAAACATGCCAAAATCTCCTCCAGCTTCTAGCTTCTCGAAGGAATGGAAGCAAAATTTGGAGATAGTGCGGAGCTATCTTGTCAAAGCCCAAAAGCGGATGAAAAAACATGTTGATCAAAATCGTCACTTTGTTAAATACCAAGAAGGAGACAAAGTTATTGTGAAAATCCCAAAGCGATACTTGTTTGTAGGGATCCATGACCCTCGCCTATTGCACAAATACATTGAACCCTTATCCATTGAGAAGCGCATTGGGAAAGTTGCATACTGGGTGGTGCCCCTTCTACCATGGACGTAGAGGCTCCTTTCCCATTTGATTTTGTTGTGTTGCAGAAAGGGGTAGGCGACCTCTCTCTTATGGGAGAGGTCGTGGCCATCACTTACCCGCCTTGGGTGTCATAGCCTTCGTTGATGGCGCTCATGAGGTTAAGAGGAACATTATTTGTTTCCCTCATCTCGTTTCCTTGGTTACCTGCCATGGAAATTCTTGAATGCACAGAGAGGAGAGATTAAATTTGTGGTTTGTTATATCAACAAATTACGTGAGTTATAGATCTAGTGAAAACTAAAAGATTGGCTAAGAAAATCCCCACAGACGGCACCAAACTATTTGACCCAAAATTTTGATCTAGGTTTAAACAATCAAATTTCCTAATATAATAGAGTTAATCTTAGCCAATATTAATATCCAAAAGATAGATTAGCCGATTTTGTAGTGGGATGTCACAGATACTATTTGAGTAGCGATAAATGGCAACAATAAAACTATATTCAATGATCCAAGAATAAAGAAGGTAGCATTAAATAGCAGTAAATAATGATGAATGACACTTATGTAAATAAATGCATGTGAGTTACCCGAAAAGAGTGAGATTCTTGATATTCTTTCTAACAAAGATAGATGATGATAAGCCTTTGAATATTCATATCCTCCTTGGATCGTGGGGGAAAAGATAGATAAAGATCTAAAGAAAAGGTGTATTTTGTATATGTATGATAAAGTAAGAATCTTCAGAGAATGTCAATGTATTATTCTTTACAATGAGTTTCCAATCCCCTATACAATTACCGCTCTTTCTATTTATAAGGACACATGGGTCAAAAAACCCAAAATTGTACAACTGGGAGGAATATTCCCTGGAATATTATCTAGCCGCCCTATTTCTAAAACTTAGCCGTTACTACTTTACTGAAGGGAATACTCGTCCTCATCTTTGTCCTCTGTTGAGTCAACTCGCGCCTTCGTCCTTTCTTAGGACACCTCGACCTCGCCTTCATCCTCTGTTAAAACCAAATCGATGACGCGTGGCGGCCTTCGAAGGCTTTCTCAATGTTGACTCGGCCCACATATAATTATGATAATTTTTAGCCCATAAATGGGCACTTTGAATTTCTAGTGATGTCTTTTGGGCTAATGAATGCTCATGCAGCTTTCATGGACCTTATGAATCGAGCCTTCATGCCTTTCATCGACTCGTTTGTAATAGTATTCATTGACGATATCCTTGCGTTTTCATGAAGTTGAGAGGACCTTATCGATCATCTCCGAGCGGTTTTACAGACTCTGTATCAACACAAGTTGTATGCGAAGTTTTCAAAATGTGAGTTTTGACTCGATTCTGTCGCTTTGTTAGGTCATATTGTCTCTAGTGAGGGAATCAAGGTTGATCCTCAGAAGATTGCAGCAGTGAAGAATTGGCCTAGACCTAGAACTCTGACAAAGATTTGCAATCTCTTGGGCTTAGCTAGGTACTATAGGAGGTTTGTGGAGGGGTTCTCTTCTCTTTCCTCCTCGTTAACCAAGCTAACACAAAAGACAACCAAATTCCAATGGTCAGATGCTTGTGAAAGGAGCTGTCAATAGCTAAAGTCAAGGTTGACTATGGCACAAGTGTTGACCTTACCGGAAGGTACAGATGGTTTCGTCGTATATTGTGATGCTTCAATAGCTGGACTCAGGTGTGTATTAATACAACATGGCAAGGTGGTTGTGTATGATTCAAGGCAACTCAAATTGTCCATGAGTTTGTAGATGAAAAGCTGTGCCGAGCTTCACCTGAGTCCCAAGACCTCTCTGAAATGACCTCCAGAAATGTGCTGTAAACTGGGCCCCACAATCAAATATAATAGATACTGGTACTCCGTGTAGTCGTACTATCTCCTTAATATATAACTTCGCATAATCTTCGGTTGTATATGTAGATCTGACAGTAGGAAATGGGCTAATTTCGTGAGCCTATCGACTATCACCTATATAGAATCAAACTTACGATGAGAACGAGGCTAACCTGTGACAAAGTCTATGTTTATCGCCTCCCATGTCCACGTCGGGATCTCTATAATCTGCATTACCCCTCCGGGCTTCTGGTGCTCTACCTTCACCTGCTAGCAACTAGGACACTGGGTGACAAACTCAGCAATGTTCTTCTTCATATCGTTCCACCAGTACCCATCCTTAATGTCATGATACATCTTCGTCAACCTAGGATGAATGGAGTACCACGAATAATGTGCCCCTGACATATCCTGTCCCGTAGCCTTGCTAAATCTGGAACACACAGATGACCCCTGTATCAGAGAACCCCATCTCCCTTGAGCTCTAACAACGTCTTCTTCTGCTGTGGAACTCGCTCTCTCAACTCGACCAACTCTGGGTCCTCGCAGTACCTTTCTTTGACTTTAACTATGAGAGATGATTTTGCAGTGTTTTGGAGTATAACTCCACCATTGTCAGAATCTACTAATCGAACCCCCAAACAAGCCAATTGTTGAATATCTCTAGCTAATTGTCTTTTCTCAGCCTCTACATGTGCTAAGCTACCTATAGATCGGCGGCTTAAGGCATCTGCTACAACATTAGCTTTCCCTAGATGGTAGAGAATGTGAACATCGTAACATTTCAATAACTCTAGCCATCGCCTCTGTCGCGCCTCTTTCGCAAATTCAATTCTTTTTGCTTGAAGATATATTGCAGGCTTTTATGATCTGTAAATACATCAACATGAATACCATATAAATAATACCGCCATATCTTAACTGCATGGATAACCACAGCTAACTCGAGGTCGTGGGTCGGATAATTCCTATCATGCTTCCTCATCTGCCTTGAAGCATACGCAATTACATTCCTATGTTACATCAGACACATCCTAACCCAACACCTGAGGCATCAGAATAGACGGCATAACCCTATGGACCCTCTAGAAGTGTTAGAACTGGCGCTGAGGTCAACCTATTCTTAAGCTCCTTGAAACTCTGCTCACAAGTGTCTGTCCACTGAAACTTAGTTGCTTTCTGAGTCAGCTTCGTCAATGGTGACGAAAGGGAAGAAAAACCCTCTACAAACCTCCAGCAGTATCCTACTAAGCCTAGAAAGCTAGGAACCTCTGTCAGAGTGGTAGGTTGATGACGTCCAAATCCACTACTAGAAAGAAAATGGACACGTTCGCATGCAATATAATTTACCCAACTATGAGTCGGGGTCAAATCCCACAGAGAATAATATGTAGGCGAATAGGCGTGTAAGAGAATTATCACTTGTTATGCAATGCCAAACACTTAAAATAGTTTTTGAGAAAATATTTATAACTAAATGCGAAAATGTAAACTAACCTAGAAAGCAAGTAAAATGATCAATGGCTACAAGCATGGACACACGGGGAATTACACTCAAGTAACGATCCAATGTATTTCACGATTTTACAAATATGAGCGAGTTTATGTTAATTGGCCTCGAGTAATAAATCTATATTAGCTTCTTCCAAAGACTAACAAGACTTCCTAATTGAATTATCCCTAAAAAATGAAGAGATTAAGCACACCCGATTATGGCTACAAGTAGTTCAATCCTATCCCAAGGTAGAATCTTTAAAATGAGGGTTAAAGCCTCAAGTTCTTGTTAATTAATCCTTCCTAACCCCAAATAATCTTTTCCAAAATTAATTCGAAATTAATGGGCAAGTCTTGGGGTTAGCTAATCCCTTTGGAAACACTAAAGAACAAGAATAGTTAAAGAAACAATAACTCACTTCATAATAAATGAAAATCGTTCAATACATAAGCACAACAAGATATTTAATCCACACTTTAAACATGAATATTCCCATAAACAAGATTCAAGTGTTAAAATAAATACTATACACTTAGATATACAATACAAAGCAAGAAATGAAGAAATGAACATAAATGGCTAAGAAATTCTCAACCAAAAGCTTCAAATCTTCAAGACCCAAGTGTGTGTGCAAGAACCCTAGATCCAAAACTTGTTTCTCTCTAGTCTAAGGACTGAAAATAAGCCAAAGATATGTTTTCCATCAGCTAGGTCGTGTATTTGTGGGTTTGGAATGGAGCAGATGTGAATTTCCAAGTCTGCCCAGGTCTGAAGCTTGTTGGCCGCACCTGCGGAAGGATCCTCGTAGGTGCGGTTTCGCAGATACAGATAGCCTATCGCAGAAGCGATCATTGAAGGGAAACTTTGACTCCGTAGAAGCGGACATGCATGCGTAGATGCGCAATCACAGATGCTTATTTTATGCGCAGATGCGCTACCGCAGAAGCGGTTCTTCTCTCACAGATACGGTCCCAGGGAAGGAAGCTTAATTTCGCAGATGCGGCCTTCCACCTCGCAGATGCGTGGTCGCATATGCGGACAGTGTTCCGCAGATGCGAAGTCACTGAAGGATTTTTCACTTTTGTACCTTTTTTTGCTCAATTCTACTTCAATTGAATTCAACTCTCTTTATGGCATTATTTACTGAAAATCTAGCAATACACACCATAAACAACCTGATATTATAATTAAAGGACGCAAAATCTCAAGAAAAGATAGTAAAATATATGGTAAAATCACCACTCATCATAGGTCTAGGCCAGGATTTCACGGCCTCAATCTTCTAAGTGTCTACCTTTATACCTTCATCGAATACAATATGCCCCAAGAATGCTACAGACTTCAACCAGAACACACATTTAGAAAACTTAGCATACAACTTACGATCACGGAGGGTTTGGAGTACCGCTCACAAGTGGTCCGCATGCTCGTCCTCTAAACGTGAATAAACCAGAATATCATCAATAAATACTATCACGAACAGATCTAAAAATTGTCGAAATAGGCTATTCATCAAGTCCATAAATACGGCGACTGCATTTGTCAACCCGAAGGACATCACAAGGAACTCGAAGTAGCCATATCTGGTCCTGAAGGCTATCTTCGAAATATCTTTCTCTCAAACTCTTACCTGGTGGTACCTCGACATCAAATCTATCTTTGAAAAACATCTAGACACCTGCAACTGATCAAAAAAGTCATTGATCCTTGGAAGTGGATACTTATTCTTAATAGTTATCTTGTTCAGCTGCCTATAATAAATACACATTCTCAACGAGCCATTTTTCCTCTGCACAAACAGTATCGGTGCACCCCAGGGTGAGGTACTGGTCCTGATGAAACCTTTCTCCAGCAAATCTTTTAACTGCTCCATCAACTCCTTCAATTCGGCAGGTGACATTCTATACGGAGGGATGGATATTGGTTGAGTTCCCGGAAGAAAATCGATGCTAAAATGAATCTCTCACTCTGGAGGAATACCTGGAAGCTCATCTGGAAACACATCTGCGTACTCTTTGACTGCTGTAATAGACTGAAGTGTAGGTATCTAAGCATCTAGATCTCTAACTCACACAATATGATAAATGCACCCTTTTGCGATCATTTTCCTTGTCTTCGGATAGGAAATAAACCTACATATGGGTGTCGCTTTATTACCTACCCATTCAAGGACTGGCTCACCCAAAAATTGAAATCTAGCTGCCTTTGCTCAGCAATCAACTATGGCATAGCAAGCTGCCAACCAGTTCATGCCCATGATAACATCAAAATCCATCATCTCTAGCTCAACTAGGTCAGCTGAGGTCTGACGATTACTAACTATCACCGTACAACCTCGATAAACCAATCTAGCAATTATTCATTCTCTGACCGGTGTAGATACCGCTAAAGGATCACTTATTATTTCAGGCACTATACCAAACTTCCCCGCGACAAATGGGGTAATATACGATAAAGTAGATCCTGGGTCTATCAAGGCATAAGCATCGTGAGAGCATATGGTCAATATACCTGTCGCAATGTCTGGTGAAGACTCCTGGTCCTGTCAACCCGCTAAAGCATAGATACGGTTTTGGTTACCACCTGAACTGGAACCTCTACCTCTGCCTCGATATCTACTAGCCGAAGACTGAGACTCGCGCCTTGAAAGATGCAGAGACAGAGATGATCTTGTTGCTGAACTCGCTGGTTATAACATACCCCCAGAATCTCTATTTGGGCAATCTCGCATCATATGCCCCAGATGCCCACATGCATAACAAGCATCGGAACCTGCTCGACATTGGCCCAAGTGTCCTGTACCACATATGTCACACCGCGGCAGAAACGACTATGTCTTCCCTGAACCTCGCTGTCGCTGCAAACCCGACGCCCATGAGCTCTCACCTGGTCCTGACTGAGTATAGCGGTCATACCTGTAACCCTGTAACTGAGGTGATGGAGGCCTAGGTGGTCGTCCAAAGTATTGGAGCCTATAACTTCCCTGAGACTGCTCTTGAGACCTGGAAATCTCATCCTCTTACACTGACCTTGCTCAGTCCTCTATGTACCCTATTGCCGACGCCTACCCCTTTCTATATTCTA
This sequence comes from Nicotiana attenuata, assembly GCF_001879085.1. Classification (NCBI taxonomy): domain Eukaryota; kingdom Viridiplantae; phylum Streptophyta; class Magnoliopsida; order Solanales; family Solanaceae; genus Nicotiana; species Nicotiana attenuata. The sequence goes on along the minus strand of NW_017670908.1, from coordinate 261,634 downwards.
GGCGAATGCCTAAATCTAGGAGATATCCATACTATCCTACAATGCAGCAGTGGCACATGCCTCGGTCAACTCTGGGGCCAACCCTGCTATAGACCTGTGGATCCTGTCCCGCATAGCAGAAACTATGGATGGAGCATATCTGGCCAATTAGTAAAAACTGAGACTATACTCTCGAACACTTATATTGACCTACTTGAGGGCTAGAAATTGATCGACTCGAGCCTGTCGGATCTCCCGTGATATGTACTGGTCAAGGAAGGCATCTGAAAATTTTCCCAAGTAGTTGTAGGTGCATCACGTCCCCTGGACCTCTCCCATCCCTCGTACCAAAGGATGGCTATATCTCGGAGTCAAAAAGGTGCTAGCTCAAATGCCTCTTTCTCCATTGCATACATAACCCGAAAGATCCTGTGAAGCTGATTTATTAAATCCTACGGGTCCTCCCTCTGATCTGTCCCTGTGAACTCTGGGGGACTCAAAGCAACAAACTCTCGGACCCTTGAACTCCTAGACCCCTCAGAAGACCCTGCACTAGCTGATGCCCTGGCCTGTTGCTGGGTAGCTACCAACTGTGTCAATAAATGCACCGCACTCCTCAAGTCTTGATCTGATAGAAGTGGAGGGGGAACTGGATGTGCGGTAACCCTAGAAATATCCTCAGGTGGTGGAGGAGCCGGTAATGGCTGAGTAGGGGTCTCGCCCTAGCCTCAGATTGGTCCCCATCTACTAGGGGTACCCTGCTGTTCCCCTCACTTTCTGTTGTATCTCTCCTCTGGCTAGCCATAGTCTTCCTAGTCACTGTCATCTGTGTATGCAAACACCAACACGTAAGTTAACTCAAATTTCCTATAACTCAGTTTTATAGCATGATTTATATTTGAATGAAGGGTAACCAACTCCTAAATGCCCTTTAGTTCCCTGCTTATATAATGTGGTGCACAACACATCTATAAACAAGACCTATTATCACGTCCCGAACCTGGGGCGAGACCGGCACCCGGTGCCTCACTTAACCTAGCTTACCAACTTACAACTGAGAGACTCTGAATATTCAATGTTATACTTTGTCCATGGGGCCACATTGCAAGAAAATTTGCGAATCAAAATATAAAATTGAATGGAAACTAGCTTTGACTAAACCTCAGTATAAAGCTAGGCCGACAAGGTTGTCATAACTACTACAGCTGAGAAACCAACAAAATACACATACAAGGCCTAAAAGCCCAACATACTGCACTAACTAACATGATATGTCTACAAGCCTCTCCTGATGGATGTACTGCGGTCCAAACAGGGCCCCGACGTACCCTTAATTTATATACATATATACATAATATGTACTCAAAACCCTAGACCCGGGAACTCCAAAGAATGCGGAGCTTACCGATCAAGCTGATTATGGACAACACCTACGGAGGAGTTCTACCAGGCTGTCTATCTGAACTTGAAAGCATGAAATGCAACATCCCCTAGAATAGGACGTCAGTACAAAATAATGTACCGAGCATGTAAGCCAAAAGAATAACTGAAAGCTGAAACTAAACTAATAATATATTAACTGAAAGTAACTCGGAGTCAAAGATGATCTGGAGATATACTTACCTGCTGATACTCACTCAACTCTCTCAGTATAGTAAGTAAAATAGTTGTTCGGCCCTATAAGGCTCGGAACGTGTGACTGCTCTACCGTAGTAGTCTCGCTCATAGGCGCTCGACCATACTAGGCTCTGTATCTCGGCCATTCTGCGCTCGCTCATAGGCACTGGCCACAGTTGGCTCGGTATATAACCTACCATTTGATGAGAGGTTGTCCAATAGGGGCCTGTCCATCGATTATAGCTCGATGGTGGTGAAAATACTGTAATGCTGTATATATATATAGACCCTCTGCTCTTTTAGAAGAAGACAATACTTAGCTGAATATAAAGTCTCGATAAGGGAGATTACTATAACTTATGAGACTAGGATAATGTACATAAGTTCAGGAATACGAACTTCTCGTTATGTCTCGTTATGAAACTCATGTAGTTATGTGATCATCATGCCAAAATGAAGGAAAGGTGTAGCCTTAAAATACCTTATCACAATCTTTTCAATCACCAAGTTGAACTCGTCTCTTCGCACTCTATAACAGTTATAATAATACTATCATTAAGTTACGAAAGGTACAACTATCGCACAACGAACGACAAGCTTATTTTGTATTAAAATGGGCAGCATCTCCCCTATAATCTTTACTTCCTCCAAATTTAAGATAACACCAACAACAAAATAACACAACAATAACAACATATATACATTATTTTACAACCTTATATACACCACAAAATACAACAAAACAGCCCAACATACTCCAACCTCTTCATACACAAAATGACCAACGTAGTAGTGTCAAACAACCCGAAAATGTTACGACGAAAGACCAAACCACCACCTTGAATTTATGTGGTGTTTCCACATACCCTTTCTCCTCAAAAATTCCATAAAACAGTACAAAAACACCCACTCCAACCGCAACACAAAACTATCCGCAAAACAGTCTGCTACAAGTGAATAACTCGAACGCACGACTTTCGACACCGTCCTGTGAGTTCTTACAATTATAGAACGACTTTCCATACATCTCCAGCAGAAAATATGTATGAACGAGAGCAGTAAACTTACCTTATTTGTTGAATAACTCAGCTCCTATCTTGGTTCTTCAAACTCTAGGTTTTACCTCCAACTAGAACTTGAAAGGAGAGAAAATCAATTAGGGTTTGTGGGCAATTTTTGGGAGGATGTTTGCAGGGGTTTAGGTCTGGTTATTGTTACCTATTATTAGTGTATTATATGAAGGAAATAGTCCTTTAAAAGTTCTCTTTGGACGGCCCAAACTGGACCATTTTTGGACATATATAATCCTCTCATTTAAGCAAGTAGGTGACACCTACTTGTCACCTAGCAGTTCGTGCAGTCTTGCAAAAATACATATATCTCTCTACTCCTTTATCTTATTGACAAATAGTTTAATGTGTTAGAAAATAGACTCATATATCTTCAATTTGATGGGTGGAACACCCCGTAACTCTAAGTATTGGGAGAAAATCGCAGTTACATTTGACCCGAATTTCAGTAAAACTTATTAATGTAACATGTGATGACTTTCATCGACTTTTGTGCCATAACTCGCTTGACCTCAAAACTTAACACATGACTATCATAAAACTAACATAAATCATAGCATAACCCTCTTATTATGTTAAGAACACTAGTCTCAACCAAAGGTACGGGTTATAACATTCCAAACTTGTTGACTTTCGACGAGACATTATTTTCTTCAATTCCTTTAGCATCTGAACCTTCCAACCCTCTTTGTACTTTTTGTTCATGATCTTCAGTATTTGTAACCTCCGAGGTAGCATGATAACTTACTTCATATACTTTCAAAGATGATCTCATTTTTTGTCTTGCATTAGTTTGCTTATGACGCACTTTTACATACGAAAATATGGGGTATAGCAAAAAATTCAGAAAATGATTCCAAGAACACAAGTTCTATAGCCTTGACAATATCCAAAAAACAATGATTTTGATTAATTGAAGAAATCAAATGCCTTTACTTAAAAATTAATCAAAACAATAGATTCGGATCTTGTCCACTTAACGAGTAACTTGAGACAACAACTAACAACTAGTATTAATCGCCTTCTAAGAATACCACAAATGAATCAATGATATCACATTAAAGAAGTTATCTTACTACCTTGAACTATGAACTAGTAAATGATATCACAATAAAGAAGTTATCTTACTACCTTGAACTATGAACTAGTAAATGTTGAAAGATAAATCTCAAAGCATAAGTAAAAAAGGTTCAAGCAAACTCTCAAAGTATAATATTATTAATCAACAATGGAGTACCATAATGAATGAAAAGAAATCCTATTCATAGGAGCAAATAGTCCTTAAAACTAGGTAGGGTGTCTACTAAGGCATAAACAAAACCCTAAAAGATTATTCTAGAATCTTAAAATAAAACCCTAACTTTGTAACAACCTGGCATTTTGAGTGTTGTATCCCTGTTCCCCCATTTATTGCCTATTCTGTATTTGTTTGTTGTTATGTAACTTTTCGGGGTGGTTGGTTTGGTTTCGGGGATGTTTTGGAATGAGTTGGGATACTTAGTCCCAAGGTTGGAAACCTAAGTTGAAAGAGTTGACTGGATGTTGACTTTTGAGTAAATGGATTCAGAATGAGTATTGATTGTTCTGATAGCTCCATATGGAGATTTTGGACTTAGAATCATGTCCGTATATTGATTTGGAGGTCCTTAGATGATTTTGGCTTGAATTGGCAAATGTTGGAAAAATAGAAGTTTGATCGAGAGTTGAATTTATTGTTACTGGGTTAGGATTTTGGTTCCGGAAGTTGGAATAGGTCTGTTGTGTCATTTATGATACCTGTGCAAACTTGAGGTCAATCAGAGTTGATTTGATAGGTTTCGGCATCGATTATAGAAGTTGGAAATTCATTAGTTTCATTATGCTTGAATTGGGGTGAGATTCGTGTTTTTGATATTGTTTGATGTGATTTGAGACCTCGAATAATTTTGTATCGTGTCTTTGGACTTGTTGGTATGTTTGATTGAGGTTTTAGGGGCCTTAGGTGGTTTTCGGATGGTTAATGGATAGAAATTTGACTTGAAGAGTTGCTGATGCCTGTGCTTCTGGTTTCCTTATATGCATTGCGAGTGGAGGATCGCAATCACGAACAATATTTTGGGCAGCTGGGATTTTTGTGCTATGTGTTCGCATGAAGGAGTTCGCGATCGTGTAGCAGGGGGGGAGGGGCGTTCGTGAAGGAAGAAGAGGACGCCTGGACTCCACGTGTTGTTCATTACGATTGCGTAAGGCTGTCCGCGATCGTGTAGCTGAGGGATAATTGGTGACCACGTTTGCGATATGGTCTATGCGTTCGCGTAGAAGGCTTTTGGGCTACTAAAAATTTTGTTCTTCGTGATTGCGAAGGAAATTCCGCGATCGCGATGTGTAATCCCTGGATAGAATATAAGTTTTCAAAATGAGGGTTTGAGTTATATTTCATAATTTGATTTTGGGAGCTCGGATTGAGCCAATTCTTGGAGGGATTTTCAAGGGATTGATTGGAATAAGTGATTCTGTCATGATCCAAAACGACAGGTCATGACAGGCACCCGGTGCCTTACTCAACCGAGTACCAACGCAACATATCTTTCTTATCATACTATCATTGGTAACTGGGCCAACATGGCCACAACTCGTAATGTATATCTATAAGTGGGAAAGCACTGTATCAATGAATCATCTTTCTTAAAACATGAATACATATGGGCCTTCAAGGCCTCTGACATACTGTACAAAATGAACCTCTGTCTACAAAGCCTCTAAGAGTATTTTACATCAAATGGGATAGGGCATCGGCCTACCCATAAGTCTATAAAAAAATTCTGACACGATGACTCATAGACTCGGCGGCACTCCGAATGAGGTGGAATCTTACCGATCCTTTGCTGAATGTTAACCTCGTCTACTATGAGGGCTCGTCAAACTGATTGTCTATACTTGCATGCATGAATGCAGTATCCCCAACAAAAGGACGTCAGTACGAATAATGTACTGAGTATCTAAGGCACATAAATAAGTATATAAAAGACATGGAAGAAACACGGAGTAAATGATTCAATTTGTAAATCTGGATAACTCTATAAATCATGAAATACTTATATTGTCATGCATATGCGTATGAATGTCATGTCGTGCATAGGTACATGTGTTCATATTATCATCAAGCCTTTGAGGGCATCCCATAATATCATCTCTGTCACTGTGGAAAAAATCATCAACGTATACCAGCTGATCAGGTGGTGGTGCGTATATAACGCCGTAACCTTTTCCCATATCCTATATGCATATTTAAATACATATATAAATACGCGTATATAACGCCATCTGGTCATGGGTCAATGTACATGTATAAATGAATGCAATGCATGAGAAGTACGTCAATAAAATCTCTCGGAATTTCATAAGACCATTATGCCTATGAGTAATATCATGAAATAAAGTTTATCAACTTACTTATTTTTTGATACCCATGAATAGATGATAGAATAATTGGACACATGGGAAATCAAGAACATAAGCATCTCTAGCATTTCTATGAATAGAGTTATTTATGGAAGTTGTGCATTGCTCGTTTTGTTTGTATCATATGGATCATGCCAAAAGGAAATAAGGGATAGCCTTAACATGCTCGAGCCATTTCTCTTGACAATCCCTCTAGCACACGTTAATTGCGACAAAACGTAAGTAGGGAAAAATCCGTTTGATATTCTTGAGAAACATTGTACCGTGCTTTCTTAGAAGTGCATCTCATGCATAATTGGATCTTGTATGAATTTTTTTGAAGCAATTTATGTGCTATAGCAGATCCGTATGATGTCTTTCTGAAAATGAATGAACGAATTTGAAAGATCCGTTATTATAGTAGTGTGGGACCCACTTAATAAGGCTTACTTAGCCACCCAAAATCTCATAAAATACCACCTAAATTTCCTAAACCAAGAGTCACTACTTGGTTCTTTATCCAATCTCATGGGATGCCACGTTGGGAGCCCTTACTCTTATCCAAATGTTCACCCCTTTTTCCTTAATCAACTTTGTTAACCCCCCATTAATCCAATAACCAATTACCCATATAATTAAGAATTATATTAAATTACTTAAAATACTACGCACTTTTAACACACTTTATACATCTTACTATCATGGTCATGTGGTACCTTGTAGGACACTAGTCCATAAATACGGGGTATTATAGCTTGGACCGTATTTTATCTCAAACTTCGACGGAACTCTTTTCCTTCGATTCGTTCACCCTTTCAGCTTCATGAATTTACTTATCACTTGTTTGAAATAGCATAATACTTATAATCTCAAAATAATCTCATTCCCGAGCTTACGTCGATTAACATACAATGAAATTTTTTAACGTACGAAAATGCGGGATGTAACATCTCATTTCCAAGCTTTCATCAATTTACTTATGACGCACTTTCACGTACGAAAACATGGGGTGTAACAGATTCTAACTCAGATTTGGTTAATATACATGAATATATCATTGTTTCATCATTTAATTAGAGGTTTGGGTTGAAAAAATTGGGAAAAATTAAAGAAACTTTATACACTTAAATTTGAGGATCTAAAGGTCAAGTTCAGAATTGAGTAATTTTGGTATGATTGGACTTGTGGTTGAATGGGTGTTCGGTTTTTGTTAATTTAATCGAATTTTGAGATGTGGGCCCAGGGTTAACATTTTGAGTTGACATTTTAACTTTTGCGTACGAACTTAGCTTTATCATATGGAATTGATTCGTATAGCTTGTGTTGATTGTATCGAGTTGCTTGTGACTAGATTCGAGTCGTTCGGAGGATGATTCACGAGGCAAGGGCTTGTTGGAGTAGAGATTTACTCGATTTGAGGTAAATAACGTTTCTAGATTTTGTTATGAGGGTATGAATCCCTGAATTACGTGCTAAGTGATTGGTGTTGAGGTGACACACATACTAGGCAACGAGCATGTGGGTGTGCACCGTAGGAACTGTGATTCGGTCGATTCTGTGGAACCGTGTAGTCAAATAATCTTGTTATTATCCATATATTCTCCATGTGTTAGAGAAATTGAGTTGTGATTCATGTTAGAAATCATGCTTAGGCTATATGATGGTATTGTTGGGACCCACAGAGGTCGAGTTACTATTGAATTACTTTCATAATTTGCAATTTTGTACTCAGTCACATCTATCATTTGCATATTATATCTTAGTCTTTGTTGCCATATATTGATATATCATATCATCATTGTTTGGTCTGATTGTCATGATATTCGTGAGCACGAGAGACTACAGAGATTGATGACTATGTGAGACCGAGGGCCTGATTGTGGGGATGTTTATGGGATCGGGTTGCACACCGCAGCAGGCTTTATTGATTCATGTCATGATTGACTTATTTTAGTGCTTGGGCAGGATCCGCCCCTTCGGAGTCTGACTTACCTACAATGAGCGCAAAAACCTACTGAGTGCGAGTGCCGAGCGATTCGGAGGACTGAGTGATTGTAAGGACTGAGTGACTGTGAGGAGTGAGTTACTATGAGGATTGAGTGAATGGGAGGACCGAGTAAATTGATACTCCGAGAGTATGCATATGATTGTTTTTCACTACGTTACATTACAGTTAGCATGCATAATTGACATGTAGATATAAAGATGCATCATTCCTCATTTCAGTCACACTTGGCATATTTTATCTATTTTGAGCTTAGTTGAACTTGAAAGTATGTCTACATTTCTGTACTATTAAATTCTTCATTTGGACTATACTTGTTGAGCTCGTCACTGCTTTCAGCCCAAGGTTAGTCTTGTTACTTATTGAATACATTGGGTCGGTTGTACTCATACTACACTCTACACTTCGTGTGCAGATCCATGTACTTTCGGGTACGGTGGCTTCTATATTTTGGAGCTTTATCTATCGAAGACTATTGAGGTAGTTGCCTTGGAATCCGCAGACCTTGACTCTCCTTCTTTTCATTTACTTGTACTGTTCTATCTTTCTAGATAGTGTTTTTAGAAGTCCGACTATGTTATTATTTAGATGCTCATATACTCAGTGACATCCGGATTTTGAGGGATATTGTATTGAGTTGCAGTATTTTCTTATCAAAATTTATGAGGTTTTACTCTTAAACTTATTTTTTTTTATGTTTTCAAATTTAAAGGTGCGTGGTTTATTGTGATTGTCGATTTTCTTAGTATTGCGATAGGCGCCATCTTGACATGTGAGATTTGGGTCGTGACAAGTTTGTATCTGAGCCTAAGTTACCTAGGTCTCACGAGTCATGAGCAGGTTTAGTAGAGTCTTTGAATCAGTACGGAGATGTCTGTACTTATCTTCGAGAGGCTGCCGAAACATTAGGAAAGCATCACTTTCTTGTATTCTTGTCGTGCAATTGTGTTGATTCCAGAAACTAAAAACTTCTGTTATTCTATTCTCTCGCACATGGTGAGGACACGTGCTACTGGACTGGGAGGATAACCACAAGTACCACCAGCTAGGGCCATGAGAGGTCGGGGCTGCGGTAGAGGCCGAGGTGCAGCTTGTACAGTAGATAGAGTACCATTTGCAGATCCACCAGTTGCTCTAACTCAGGTGTAGATTACAGATGTGGTTGAGCCGGTAGGACCAGCTCAGGCACCATTTGTGCCCATTGTGATTCCAGGCCTTCATGACACGATTTCTCCGTTCTCTTCTTGAAGAAGTTTGTGCCACCAACCCGCAGGGAGGAGCTACATAGGCAGTTTGAGCAGCTACGCAAAGGGGGTTATGTCCGTGATCTAGTACGAGATGAGATTTTCAGAGTTGGCTCGTCACGCAATCTGGTTAGTTCCCATAGAGAGGGAGAGGATTAGGAGGTTCATTAATGGCCTCAGCTATGGATTGCGTTTTGTTATGACTCGAGAGAATACATCAGGTGCTCGGTTTGACAAGTTGGTTGATATTGAGCGGAGGCTAGAGCTGGTTTGTAGTCAGGAACGTGAGGAGAGGGAGGCCAAGAGGCATCGTGGTTCGAGAGATTTCAGCGATGTTCCTTCTGGGGGACAGTCCTACTACTACGGGGGTCGTCCTTATAGGCCCACTTAGATGGCTCGTACGGTTCATCGCGGCGTATTAGCTAGCCACGGTTCATACAGTGACTATCTAGGTCATTCATCTCTCAGTGCTCTCCCAGCTTAGAGATCATCTCGTGCTCTATCGGTTCAGGGTTCATCTGTGCCAGGTCCTTCCAGTAGTTATTCTGGTTCTCGGGGCTTGATTCAGTCTCGATCACCAGCGGGGAGTTGCTTCGAGTGCGGGGAGTTTGGTCATGTGTGGAGACAATATCCCCATCGCTTTGGAGGTCTAGTTCAGCAGAGGGGTCAAGCGGTGACTTCCATAGCAATTACTTCACCACCTGCCCAGCCAGCTCAGGGTGGGGCTCAGGAAACTTGAGGTCACCCTAAAGAGGGAGGCCGATCAGGTGGTGGTCAGGCTTGATTCGATGCTATTCCTGCCAGGCCAGAGGCTGTTGCTTCAGATGCAGTGATCACATGTATTGTTTCAGTGTGCCATAGAGATGCTTCCACATTATTTGACCCTAGTTCTACTTATTCTTATGTATCATCCTATTTTACTCGTTATTTGGATATGATTCGTGACTCCTTAGTTTCACATGTTCATGTATCTATGCTGGTAGGCGATGCTATTGTTGTGGACCATGTGTATTGGTTGTGTCTGGTGGCCATTGAAAGATTGGAGACTAGAGTTCATTTCTTAGTACTTAGTATGATTGATTTCGACGTGATTTTGGGTATGGATTGGTTGTCTCCATGTCATGATATTCTAGATTGTCACGCTAAGACTATGACGTTGGCGAGGCCGGGGTTGCTAAAAATCGAGTGGAGAGATTCTCTAGATTATGTTCCCAATAGGTGGATTTCTTATCTGAAGGCACAACGGATGATTGGAAAGGGGTGCTTGTCATATTTACTTTTGTGAGGGATGTTAGTGTTGGTACTCCTACTATTTATTCTGTTCCGGTAGTGTAAGACATTCAGGATATGTTTCCTGCGGACCTGCCGGGCATGCTACCCGATAGGGATATTGATTTTGGTATTGACTTGGTGCCGGGAACTCAGCCCATTTATATCTCTCCGTATCGTATGACACCATCACAGAAGGAATTGAAAGAGCATCTTTAGGAGCTTCTTGATAAGGGGTTTATTAGGCCTAGTGTGTCGCCTTAGGGTGCACCGGTCCTGTTTGTAAAGAAGAAGGATGGTACTATGCGGATATGCATAGACTATAGGCAGTTGAACAAAGCTACAATCAAGAACAAGTATCCTTTGCTGCACATTGATGATTTATTTGACAAGCTTCAGGCAGCGAGGGTGTTCTCTAAAATTGATTTGAGGTCTGGGTATCACCAGTTGAAGATTCGGGACTCGGATATTTTGAAGATGGCTTTTAGGACCCGCTATGGTTACTATGAGTTCTCTGTGATGTCGTTTGGGCTGACCAACGCCCCAGCAACATTCATGCATTTGATGAACAGTGTATTCCGGCCATATCTTGATTTGTTAGTCATAGTCTTTATTGATGATATCCTGGTGTACTCATGTAGCCAGGAGGAGTATGCACAATATTTGAGGATTGTACTACAGAGGTTGAGGGAGGAGAAGCTTTTTGCAAAGTTCTCCAAGTGTGAGTGTTGGCTCAGTTTGGTGTCGTTCTTGGACACGTGGTGTCCAGTAAGGGGATTAAAGTGGATCTAAAGAAGATAGAGTTAGTTCAAAGTTGACCCTGACCGTCTTTAGCTATTGAGATTCAGAGTTTTCTTGGCTTGGACAGATATTATCGCTGCTTTGTGGAGGGTTTCTCTTCCATTGCAGCGCCATTGACGAGGTTGACCCAGAAGGGTGCTCCATTCAGATGGTCGGATGAATGTCAGGAGAGCTTTCAGAAGCTCAAGACTGCCTTGACCACAACTCTAGTTCTAGTTTTGTCTTCTGTGTCATGCTCTTGTACAGTGTATTGTGATGCTTCTCGGATTGATATTGGGTGTGTCTTTGTCACGCCCCGAACCTGGGGAGGCGTGGCTGGCACCCGGTGCCGTATTGGCCCGAGCGAAACACTCTGTAACTCATTCATTCCTTTTGTAACTATCATGGGCCAACATGGCCACAACTCGTGTAAGTGGGCAAATAATATATCAATGAACCATCGTTCATAAAATATGAATACATATGGGCTGTCAAGGCCTCTGACATACTGTACATTATAAACCTGCGTCTACAAAGCCTCTAAGATTGTTTTACATCAAATGGGTCAGGGTACCGCCCTACCCATAAGTCTGTAGCAAAACTCTGACACGATGACTCATAGACTCGGCTGCACTCCGAATGAGGTAGAGTCTTACCGATCCTTCGCTGAATGCCAATCTCGTCTACTATGAGGGATCGTCAAGCTGATAATCTATACCTGCGGGCATGAAATGCAGCGTCCCCAACAAAAGGACGTTAGTACAAATAATGTACTGAGTATGTAAGTCAGAACTGAAACATAGCAGTAAGTGAACATTAATTAACGACATATAAAAATCAACCTGAATCTCTGAAGTGCCACCTTGTCTGCATACTTATCATACTCATATATATACAGTGCATCTCTTTGAGACTGTTATCCATATCTTATAATGCATGGCTGCCCAACTGATCAGTGGTAACTGCCCGACCGGCCGTCGCATGGTGGTAAATATATGACTGCCCAACCGGTGATAAATAATGATACATAACTGCCCAACCGGTTGTAACTGCCCGACCGGACGTAGCCTAGTGGTAAATGCGTGTCTGCCCAACCGGCCGTAGCACGGTGGTAAATATGTAACTGCCCAACCGGCCGTAGCTCGGTGATAAATGCATATGCATGAAGATGCATGTATTAATACATTATGAACATTAACATCTTTATCAAATACCTCAGTAGAGACTTAGGAGCATACTTAGACATGCTTGAATAACAATAAATCCAACGTGCTTATTTGCATTATCTTAAAAGTTATGCAACTTACTTCTGATAATTCAAAAACATTATTTCAATATTCACTGGGTCATAAAGTTGTGGTCATGTTTCCCGAAATACACACACACACGGCCATAAAGACACAATTGCTATGTGACATAATAGCTTAAGTGGTCAATCAAAACAGTTTAGTTTACAAAGAGTTATTTGATGTTTATGTGCAAAGATCTATTTGTTTTTCCTATTACCTTAGTGACACACATTCATGCATTATCTTTGCATACTTCTCCATTTCTCTAAGAGGCATAAAGGAATTCTACGAAGATAAAAAAATTATTAATATATTACACTTCCTTTGTTTATTAATAATTCATGTTTTAAATTTTAAAAACTGTCCAGAACCATATCCTATATTTAAAAATTACTTAGCTTCCATTTGTGACGGCTCATAAATGCTAATCATATACTTAAATACCTGCAACCTATAAAAGGAAATCTCCTTCATTTCTTAATTACCTCTTCTTGATAACTGGAGCATAAGATATTTACAACACACAGTTATACTTCAATCAAACTATTGGAAGGATGGAAAGACTTGAAAAGATAAATCCTTAACTGCTAAGAGTAGAATCCCTTATGGAATAACATTATGTTTACGTATCGTTACTTGGATCGTGCCAAAAGAAAGAATAATTAGCCTTAACATACCTGATTGATAGAGTTGCCTTTTCCAAAAAAAGGACTTAAAGTAGAATTCACTAAGTATAGCAGGTAGGAATTGACTGGTTTGCTAATCAAGAAGAGTTTCCTTCTGATATTGTCACTTTTTTGATAGATGAGTAAGAACTTTGTTATTTAGCAAGCAACAATGCTTGAGGAAAAGAAATAGCTCACTCCTCATTATCTCGACCACACGGTAATGCCAAATTTGTAAGCTTGGCTTATGCAAGGACTTAATATTATCAAAATGGTGAAAAAGAACATTCATGATATGACTATCGATACCATTTCTTGAGCTCAGATGATAAAAAGGAAGCAAAATAGTGGATCAAGTTTGATTATGTACATGTACAAATAAGGTGGAAAGATAGTTTAGAGATATATCCAAAAGAGCAAACGTTTCAGGTAAAAAGGGTTTAACCAAGATTCCCTCTAAGGTGACACCTAGCCTTACAACATAATTAGTCACTTTAAATGTCCACACATGCTGCCGCGTTATGGGGTCGGTGTGGAAAACTAATCTTATCCAACTTATTAGTTAATTAGGTAATGTCCCGTTACCCGGTAATTAACAAATTACCCGCATAATTAAGAATTGTCTCAAATTACTTAAAATACTACTCACTTTTAATACACTTTATATAACTTACTATCATGGTCATGTGGTACCATGTAAAATAACTTCATACATAATATTATTATTTAAAACATCCATGTAAAAATACATATATTTTCTCAACTTCTAATTTTCCTAATCTCATATAAAGAGTAAAAATTTTCGTAAACTTATTTCTTAAAATGGTAAAAAAAAATAATCTTCTTTTCTTGTGAAAAAAATAATTCATAGCTTTACAATAAAGAAAATCTCATAAACTTTCTCATATTATATGTATAATTTAAAACATATTCGAAAATAGTAATATAATAGTAATATATATATATATATATATATATATATATATATATATATATATATATATATATATATATATATATATATATATATATTACAAAAATGTTTCACTCGAAATACCACATCAACATATATAACGGTTTCAATGTTGTTAAATTTACGGGGTGTAACATCCTTCCCCCCTTTAAAACATTCGTCCTCGAATGTTAACTCTTAGAGATTTTCAAAATTTTCACTGGGGTCTTCTCTGTAACTAAACTAAACCCAATCTCTCTTTGAAGTCTCGACTATTCACAACCTTTTCTACTTGAATATCTCGTATCTTCTTCACTTTTACTTTACTTACTTTTCAATCTTGCATCGTATCTTCTGTTCCTTTCATAACCTCCCTACATCATAGATAGAAATTACATCTACGCCTGAAAGTTCTATTGTGATTGCACCCTGGTGCATACAAAATTCGGTGGAAGCTTTATACTCACTTCTTACGACTTAGCTCTATGGCACTGTCTGGAAACAAAAGAAGGGTAACAATTCCTAAATGCCCTATAGCCTCTCAATTATAAATGTGGCGCGCAACACATCTATAAGTGAGACTCTACTAGGCACGGCTTTGTAGATTCCTTAGGACACGACTCGCTCTGATACCACTTTGTCACGTCCCGAACCTGGGGAAGCGTGGCTGGCACCCGGTGCCGCATTGGCCGGAGCGAACCACTCTGTAACTCATTCATTCCTTTTGTAACTATCATGGGCCAACATGCCCACAACTCGTATAAGTGGGCAAATGTTATATCAATGAACCATCGTTCATAAAACATGAATACATATGGGCTGTCAAGGCCTCTGACATAATGTACATAATAAACCTGCGTCTACAAAGCCTCTAAGATTGTTTGGCATCAATTGGGTCAGGGTACCGGCCTACCCATAAGTCTGTAGCAAAACTCTGACACGATGACTCATAGACTCGGCTGCACTCCGAATGAGGTGGAGTCTTACCGATCCTTCGCTGAATGTCAATCTCGTCTACTATGAGGGATCGTCAAACTAATTATCTATACCTGCGGGAATGAAACACAGCGTCCCTAACAAAAGAACGTCAGTACGAATAATGTACTGAGTATGTAAGTCAGAACTGTAACATAGCAGTAAGTCAACACTAATTAACGACATATAAAAATCAACCTGAATCTCTGAAGTGCCACCTAGTTTGCATACTTATCATACTCATATATATACAGTGCATCTCTTTGAGACTGTTATCCATATCTTATAATGCATGACTGCCCAACTGATCAGTGGTAACTGCCCGACCAGCCGTCGCACGGTGGTAAATATATGACTGCCCAACTGGTGGTAAATAATGATACATAACTGCCCAACCGGTGGTAACTGCCCGACCGGACGTAGCCCGGTGATAAATGCGTGTCTGCCCAACCGGCCGTAGCACGGTGGTAAATGAAGATGCATGACTGCCCAACCGGCCGTAGCACGGTGGTAAATATGTAACTGCCCAACCGGCCGTAGCTCGGTTGTAAATGCATATGCATGACGATGCATGTATTAGTACATTATGAACATTAACATCTTTATCAAATACCTCAATAGAGACTTAGGAGCATACTTAGACATGCTTGAATAACAATAAATCCAACGTGCTTATTTGCATTATCTTAAAAGTTATACAACTTACTTCTGATAATTCAAAAACATTATTTCAATATTCACTGGGTCATAAAGTTGTGGTCATGTTTCTCGAAATACACACACACGGCCACAAAGACACAATTGCTATGCGACATAATAGCTTAACAGGTCAATCAAAACAGTTTAGTTTACAAAGGGTTATTTGATGTTTATGTGCAAAGATCTATTTGTTTTTCCTATTACCTTAGTGACAATACTACACACATTCGTACATTATCTTTGCATACTTCTCCATTTCTCTAAGAGGCATAAAGGAATTCTACGAAGATAAAAAACGTATTAATATATTACACTTCCTTTGTTTGTTAATAATTCATGTTTTATATTTCCAAAACTGTCCAGAACCATATCCTATATTTAAAAATTACTTAGCTTCCATTTGTGATGGCTCATAAATGCTAATCATACACTTAAATACCTGCAACCTATAAAAGGAAATCTCCTTCATTTCTTAATTACCTCTTCTTGATAACTGGAGCATAAGATATTTACAGCACACAATTATAATTCAATAAAACTATTAGAAGGATGGAAAGACTTGAAAGGATAAATTCTTAACTGCTAAGAGTAGAATCACTTATGGAATAGCATTATGTATACGTATCGTTACTTGGATCATGCCAAAAGAATGAAGGATTAGCCTTAACATACCTGATTGATAGAGTCGCCTTTTCCAAAAAAAAGGACTTAAAGTAGAATTCACTAAGTATAGCAGATAGGAATTGACTGGTTTGCTAATCAAGAAGAGTTTCCTTCTGATATTGTCACTCTTTTGATAGATGAGTAAGAACTTTCTTATTTAGCAAGCAACAGTGCTTCCACATCTTTCCATATTATCCGAGCCCCACTCCAACTGGCTCTGATACCACAGTATAAAGAACAGAGCAAGAGACTCCAAGAAAGCAAACTACCATTTCTTGAGCTCAGATGATAAAAAGGAAGCAAAACAGTGGATCAAGTTTGATTATGTACATGTACAAATAAGGTGGAAAGATAGTTTAGAGATATATCCAAAAGAGCAAACGTTTCAGGTAAAAAGGGTTTAACCAAGATTCCCTCTAAGGTGACACCTAGCCTTACAACATAATTAATCACTTTAAATGTCCACACATGCTGCCGCGTTATGGGGTCGGGGTGGGAAATTAATCTTATCCAACTTATTAGTTAATGTCCCGTTATCCGGTAATTAACCAATTACCCGCATAATTAAAAATTATCTCAAATTACTTAAAATACTACTCACTTTTAATACACTTTATATAACTTACTATCATGGTCATGTGGTACCATGTAAAATAAATTCATACATTTATTATTATTTAAAATATCCATGTAAAAATACATATATTTTCTCAACTTCTAATTTTCCTAATCTCATATAAAGAGTACAAATTTTCGTACACTTATTTCTTAAAATGGTAAAAGAAATAATAATCTTCCTAATTTGTGAAAAACAATAATTCATAGCTTTACAATAAAGAAAATCTCATAAACTTTCTCATATTATGTGTATAATTTAAAACATATATATATATATATATATATATATATATATATATATATATATATATATGTGTGTGTGTGTGTGTGTGTGTGTGTGTGTTTGTGTGTGTGTGTGTGTGTTTGTGTGTGTGTGTGTGTCCCCTTTCCGCTTCTGCGCCGCACTGACCGCACCTGCGGAAGAGGAAGCGCAGATGCGCAAGCGGAGCCTAGGAGGAGGATCGCAGATGCGGATGGAAGCTCGCACTTGCGGAACCGCAGGTGCGGAACTGCTGGAGACAGAATGGTTCTTTTAAAAATCGGGGGTTTTATCATTTTCCCCCCTTTTTCATTGGGTGTGGGCGATTTTGGAGAGCTTCAAATGGGATTTTTCATCATCAACGACAAGGTAATCTAATCGCACCTATCTTGAGTTAAATATATCGATTATGTATGGATTTTTGCATGTAAATTGGTAGAAATTTGGGGGTGAGGAAAACCTTAAAAATTGATATTCATGGAATTTGACCACGGTTTTGGGTATAAAATTGAGAGTAAATTATATATTTGAGTTTATGGAGTCATGGGTAAGCTTAATGTTCGAAAATTTTCGGAATCCGGGCACGTGGACCTGAGGGCAATTTTGTCAACTTTTCGATCGGGGTTAGGAGTTGTTATAAATTGGATTAATATGAGTAGTTTATCATATATTAATGAATTTGCATAATTGGCTAGTTTTGGAGTATTTAGCATCAATTCAAGTCTTCGGAATAGCGTGGAATGCCGGTTATGGATCTCCGGAGCGAGGTGAGTCTCCTTTCTAACCCTGTAAGAGGGAATTGTCCCCATTGGTAAAATAATTAGTTATGTGCTCCTATTTTTGGGGGCTACGTACGCACGAGGTGACGAGAGTTCGTGCGTAGCTACTAATATGTGTAAGTCCGGGTAGTCTAGGACCCAAAAGCATGCTATACTTGGAATAATTGCAATCTTATTGACAGTTGAATTTCCTAAATCCTATCGAATTGGTAAATAAATTTCTAAGAGGATTAAACTTTATTCCTTAAATCATTAAAAGAGAATTGGCTTCTAATGGGATAAATGTTCCCCGTAAAATTCTTAATTTGCTGTTTGAGCATGTATTTCTATGTGTACCCGCATCGCTTGTATGATTCGCAAGCGGGGTAATAGATGCATCTATGGTTCGTTCCGCTCGACCCTCGGCAGTGCGCATTTTATATTTATGTTGGATCGGGCCGTACGACCTCGGCATGAGTTGCGCATGCTTGTATTGCTTGCCTTGAGATTTATTGATATTGCTATCTGCTCTCCCCGATTTGAGAAAATTGTTAATTAATGGATTATGAATCCGGAGACTTTTAATAAAGAGGAACTTTTACCTGTTTAGTAATTCACTTGAATCTACTGCTGTCCTTAATAAATTCGTGAGTCATTACTTTAATAATATTATTATTGGACCGTTAGTAAGTGTCGAAGTCGACCTCTCGTCTCTACTTATTCGAGATTAGATGGGATACTTACTGAGTACACGTTGTTTTCGTACTCATGCTACACTTGCTGTGCATTTTTGTTGTACAAGCACATGTACTTCTAGCGGCCTACTGGGCGTAGCAGCATGGATGATACGGGGACTAGGTGAGCTGCATTACTCGAGGCGACCCGCATCTAGTATAGTCTCTTTCAGTGTATTGTATTTACTCTCTGTCCAATTTGTATTTCGGACGGATGTTGTATTGTATTGTTTCTTAGAAATAGCTCATGCACTTGTGACACCGGGTTTTGGGGATGACTATGGGATTGTTCAGAATTTTAAAAGTTGTTAAATGTTTCATTTCTTATTTAGTGAAATTTACTATGTGTTGTCTAACCGTATAAAAGATGTGACCTTGGAAATATTTTGAAATGAGAATTTAATTAAGTATTTGGGTTGGCTTGCCTGACAACGGTGTTCGGCGCCATCATGACCCTTAGTGGATTTTGGATCGTGACAACATGGTATCAGAGCACTAGGTTCCTAGGGTCTCACGAGTCATGAGCAAGTCTAGTAGAGTCTCGCGGATCGGTACGGAGACGTTTGTACTTATCCTCGGGAGGCTGCAGGACTGTTAGGAGTACTTCCCTTCTTGATTTCCCATCGTGTGATTTGACCCCTGGAGGCTACGCCTTTAATTCCTTCCTATTCAATCTTATGTGACGCGAACCGCTTGTTATGAATCGAGGATTGAAGAATTGTAATGGTACTACCGATGTAGTGCGAGGTGTTTCTCCCTGCATAGTTGCTTGAGCTATTATCGTCGTCTTGTGGAAGGATATTCTGTCGTTTCAGCTTAGTGGCGGTACTTCTGAGAGCTCTGAGCCTAGGCACAATTTCCATGATGCTATGAACGATTGTTCCGCGGTATTGATATGATGGTAGGATGTTTGCCTACATGTCAGGGCAGTGAATGACTTGAAGGGAGGTTTACTCAGTGCATGATCTAGAAATTCGGTATTTTATTCCCGGCAGGGGAAATGCAATCAGACTGAGAATGGTCAGATGTGGGCTGGTGGAGTAATGAGACTTGGTATTTGCGAGCGTGGTGGAGTTTTCTTCTATGATGAGGTGTCGTTGTCCTAATTAAACGTTCTAAGTTCGCCGGTATTATGATCTTCGACAATTCGCCTTCGGGGTAAGCTATTATGAAATAGTATAGAAGATGCGGCTGTCAGATATCGCAGGGTGCGGTAGTTCAGGATTGAATCAGTGTTTCTAATGTCGAGGTTTGAGAAAGATGATCTTCGGAAAGGTTTAAAGTTAGCAGCAGTTGTGGGCCCTAGTGCCATGAAGATAGATTTATTTAAGGCAACAACTGAGCAGCAAAGGATAAGGAAGGACATGTGGGGAGTGTCAGGCGGTAGTTAAAATTTCTAGAAGGCCAAGTATAAGAAGCAAAGGTCGAGTAGTCACCAAAGTGGGAGAGTTTGGGGTGATTTGGGAACTTTTATGATTGGTGATTTGGGCCTACGGATTTATTTGACGTGTGGGATATTATGCGGTAGGGGATTTGATCTAACGGAAAGGAGCTGCTTGAGATGAAGAAGGATACGACCTAACTTTGAATTGGAAGGATGTTGTCGCGCACTTAATTGATGTCCACGAGAGGTGAATGGACTTGTGCAGCTAGAGAGTGAGCTGGGACTCGGGATGGGTCGTTAATGTCGTGGTGATTGCGCCCCGCGTAGCAGCGTTGGAGGACGTCGGCACATAGATTCCACAGGCGGGATATCTCCACTGAGCAGGTTGGCGGTCGCATGGTTGGCGAGGCTTCTGCAAAGGGTTCTATTGGCTATACAGCAAGGAGATCGATCGTGTAAACGTGGTTGATGATTCAGAGTATAACAAGAGGGTTTTACAGAAAGATTTCGAGAATTTTGGCGGTTGATTGCGCAGGGCTATGTGAACAAGAGATAAAGGATCCCGGTGAATTCACGAATTTATGTAATAATGGCTTCAGGCTAAGTGGGAGAGTCCCACCGCCTATGATTAAGGATTGCCTGGTTAACTACTTGCGAGGTTTCTGATTATTAGCATATTGATTGGTTATTTCAGCTACAAGAAAGGAACATAAATGGTAAATTGAGCAAAAGAATTGTTAAAGGTGTGCTATGGTTGGCCTTATTGGCCCATGTTCAGACTTGGGGAAGGATTCAGGATTTATGCCTTGTATAGATGTGGGTTCCAAGGGAAGTGATTCTACCGGGTGCTACACCGAGAGGGTATTCATGTGCTAGAAGATTTATGGAGTTGACTATATTCGGGGCCAAGTCAGAGCGGGTGGCTCTCAACAACGGTCCTAGTATATTCAAAGGTTAAAAGTGCGATGCCTAAGGAATCAAGCCCGCAATGTGTTTAGTAATCCGGCTTCTGAAGCAGCTTATGATAAGAGGCTCAGAATGTTCTATGGTGTTTTGACTTGCAGTGTAGCATTGAGAAGAAAAGGAGAAAAAGACTTCGGATTCGTAGAGGAATTATCAGAATAGATGTGCCAGTCGAGATGCGAATATGCGCACAAGGAAGGTATGAAAGGGTTCGTGGGATTTGGGACAGCATGGTCTCGTGTTTCAAGGCCACTCGAGTGGAGTGCATTATGTGTTGAATGAAGTTATTATTATTCTAAGACAGTTAAGGATGAATTGGAAGAGGTTGGATTGGATAACCATGGTTGAAATGGCATATTTGTGGTAGTGATCAATTCCTTCAGCGTGATTAAGTTATGCAAGTGATTTGTGATGGTACGTGTGAGGCTTGTCGACCACCGTAATTGATGTTTTTCAGGAGTATTCCACTGTTATGGCCTGTCATGTGTAGGCGGATCCCGGAAAGGCTATGGTGGCTTAGACCGCTACTTAGAGATTTGCATATTCTACGGTTATGAGGATTCACCTGTGTGTTGCTATGGTTCTCCTGAAGTGAGTTAAGTGAAAAGTTTTATATGATAAAGTGTTAATCTATTAGTGGTTACGGAGTTATGATGAAAATCGTGTTCTATCGTAAATTGGCATGCTAGGTGCAGTGAGTGGTATGGAATTTGAAGTGAGGATCAAGGTTTCCGTTTGGTGTTGACAAGGATGTCACGAGCTCGGATGAGCAGTAAAGGAGTTTCGATGTTTATAGTAAGTGGGTATCATCTTCAGCGTCACCTAAGATCGGTGTTTCGTGAAAAAGGCATTGCATCCTGGGTATGTATTCTTGAACGCTTTCTCAGCGTTAGTGCGACTGGTGGTATGGATACGCATACTTGTTGTCTGTTACGGAAGGTCGTGGGAGCGTGCCCCATAGGAAGATTAAATAAGTGTGGCATGTAGTCACTTGATTGATGGAGGATTTAAACCAAGTATGAAGACGGTGCTGATATCATTAATTTGTGAATTTATGCTTGGAGGGCACTCGACTTATTGTGTTGTGGACTGTGGAGGATTGCCCCGGTTATGATGGTAGTTCTCGTGTGTTATGAGAAAAAGGGAGTTATTATGGACCTTCGAAAGGTTATTAGCCTAGTTTAGTATGACCAAAATCAGCTTGAGGTCTGTGAATGGATCTAAATGTGAATATGGGCTCTATATCAGGCAAGATTTGTTCATTTCAGCAATGCACTCCTTTGGGCAAGTAGTCGGGGTACTATTTCGTTGTTAGCTATTTTATGTAATGATATATTGCGCCGTATGAGTTGTGAGACGGCTTGGTGAATTTCTTATGTGTTGAGGTTCCGCGTAGAGATGATGTTATATTAGCAGGATGGCTCTCGAGATTCAGATCGTATATCACACCTCAGTTTTGCTTGAGTTTTGTAGCCTATGGCACTATTAGCCCGTTTGGCCAAGCTGCAAAAATCAGTTTATTTTGAGAAATGCTTTTTTTCAAAAGCGCTTTTCTCAAAAGTACTTTTGGTGAGAAGCAGTTTGTGTTTGACTAATTAGTTTGAAAAGCACTTCTTAGCAGCAATTAGTGTTTGGCCAAGCTTTAAAAAACTGCTTCTAAGCGTATTTTTCTCAAAAGTGCTTCTCAAAAAAGTGCTTTTGGAGAGAAGCTACTTTTTTCTGCTTCTCCAAAACCGCTTCTGCTTCTCCTCAAAAGCACTTTTTTTCCTTCCAAAAGCTTGGCCAAACAGCTCAATTTTTGGCCAAAACTGCTTTTGGCCAAAAAAGCACTTTTGGCCAAAAAGAAGCTTGGCCAAACATGCTATATATGTCTCCCCAGGGATGGTATTATGCATTTAGCGTGCTTGTGACCGATATTCGGTATTTTGTTGTAATGTGAAATTTAGCTCGATGTATATCTCCTTATGTGAATTCTATGACTGGATCGGGTGGCACGCCGCCATGGGTATGTTATTTGGATCGGGTTGCACGCCGCAACAGTGGGATGTTGAGTACAGTTCCCCGTATCTATTTTTATGTGTTTTGTTTCCTCTTTTCCTGAGAGGAACTTATATTAGCTGTGTGCCCGCGTCGCATGCATGATTCGCGAGCGGGGTGTCTGTTCAAATATGTTGACCACGTTGCATGTATGATTCCCGAGCGGGGTAACTGGAATTCCTTTTCAGACTTCGTTTTCCTTTTGTATCGCGTTCGAATTGGTAGCCTATTGGCACATTGCGACATCATATGAGACTTTTGACCATGTCCGGGGTGGCTTATTACCTGGGCAGTTCGTACTGGGTGAGACGAGATCATTGGACTTAGGATCAGCGCAATATGAATATATGAAGTAAATTAAGAGGCAAAGGCCATTATTTGGTTCAGAAAGAGGTGATGGTTCTTGACAGGGGTATAGATCCTATGAATCTTTGATTCGGCAGTGGTTATGAATTTCTACACATCTCTTCCATCGTGGCAGCACTGCGAGAGTTAGAACAGGACTTATATATGTCATGGGGTGCATTGTGAGCAACAGATTCGGGAAATGTCGACTACTATGATCAAAGAGTGTTATTATAGTCTTGTGAATGATGGGGTGCATGGTGTGAATTCAGCAAGGGTGTGAAGTCATGTTCTGGTACATTGTGTAGTGATTGATACGGTGTTCATATGTCGAAAGCAGGCCTGGCAGAGAATTTCGGATGTTGAAACTGTGCTCCAACGCTTATTTGCCTAAATGAAAGAGGTTATCTTTAGATTTGATCGAGCTGATGTGCCCAACTGAGTTGTGGTAGCAGGGGTAGGTGCATGAGGTATTAAGCAGTGATTCCAGACAACCCCATCACAGTTCCTAGCACGTTCGAGGACGAACGTATGATTAAGTCGGAGAGGATGTAACGACCCGACCGGTCGTTTTGAGCCCTAGCGCGTCGTTCAGCAGTTCGAGGCCATGAGCAACTTCAATTCAGGCATTATGACTTGTACGCGTGGTCGGAATTAAATTTCGGGAAGTTCGGAGTTGACTTGGAGAGGAAATTCTCATTTCGGAAGCTTTAAGTCGAGAAAATTGACTAGGATGGGATCTCAGAGTAAACGACATCGGAATCGGGACTCGAAGGTTCCAGCAGGTTTGTATGATGATTTCGGACTTGGGCGTATGCCCGTATCGGGTTTTGGGTGACCCATATATATATATATATATATATATATATATATATATATATATATATATGTAAATTTAAATTTTACAAAAATGTTCCACTCGAAACACCACATCAACATATATAACGGTGTCAATGTTGTTAAATTTACGGGGTGTAACAGTCTTGATGCAAGAGGGTAGAATGATTGCTTATGCTTCGCGCCAGTTGAAGCCTATGAGAAGAACTACCCTGTTCATGATTTGGAGTTGACGGCCATCGTTCATGCATTGAAGATCTGGAGGCATTATCTCTATGTTGTGTCTTATAAGGTATTTACGGATCATTGGAGTCTCCAGAACTTGTTCAAACAAAAGGATCTAAATTTGAGGCGGCGGAGATAGTTGGAGCTACTAAAGGACTATGATATTACCATTTTGTCTCATCCTGGGAAGACCAATGTGGTGGCCGATGCCTTGAGTAGAAAGGCTGTGAGTATGGGTAGCCTTGCATTTATTCCTGTTGGTGCGAGACTGCTTGCATCTGATGTTCAGGCCTTGGCCAATCGGTTTGTGAGGTTAGATGTTTTGGAGCCCATTCAGGTTCTAGCTTGTGTGGTTTCTCGGTCTTCCTTATATGATTGCATCAGAGAGCGTCACTATGATGACCCTGATTTGCTTGTCCTCAAGGACACGGTTCAGCACGGTAATGCCGAGGAGGTTACTATTGGAGATGATGGGGGTGTTGAGGATGTAGGGTCGGATTTGTGTGCCCAATATAGATGGGCTATATGAGTTGATTCTGGAGGAGGCCGACGATTCGCGGTATTCCATTCATCCGGTGCCGCAAAGATGTATCAGGACTTGAGGCAACACTATTGGTGGAGGAAGATGATGAAAGATATAGTGGGGTTTGTAGCTCGGTGCCTAAATTGTCAGCAGGTGAAGTACGAGCATCAAAGACCTGGTGGATTGCTTCAGAGGCTTGAGATTTCAGAATGGAAATGGGAGCGTATCACCATGGATTTTGTAGTTGGGCTCCCACGGAGTACGAAGAGGTTTGATGCTATTTGGGTGATTATGGATCGATTGACCAAGTCCGCGCATTTCATTCTGGTTGGGACTACTGATTCTTTGGAGCGGTTGGCTGAGATCTACATCCGCAAAATTGTTTGCCTTCACGGTGTTTCAGTGTCCATCATTTCAGATAGGGGCACACAGTTTACCTTGTAGTTTTGGAGAGCAGTGCAACGAAAGTTAGACACACGTGTTGAGTTGAGTACAACATTCCACTCTCAGACGGACAGTTAGTTCGAGCACACTGTTTAGATATTGGAGGATATGCTACGCATTTGTGTCATGTATTTCGGGGGTTCTTGGGATCAGTTTTTGCCGCTTACAGAGTTTGCCTACAACAACAGCTACCAATCGAGCATTCAAATGGCTCCATATGAGGTTTTGTATATGGGAGGCGGTGTCGGTCTCCAGTGGGTTGGTTTGGGTTGGGTGAGGCTAGGCAATTAGGTACTGACTTGGTTTAGGATGCTTTGGATAAGGTTAAGTTGATTCAGGATCGACTTTGCACGGCACAGTCTAGACAGAAGAGCTACACCGATCGGAAGGTTTGTGATGTTTCTTACATGGTGGGAGAGAAGGTACTGCTCAGAGTTTCACCCATGAAGGGTGTTATGAGGTTCGGGAAGAAGGGAAAATTGAGCCCTAGGTATATTGGGCCTTTTGAGGTGCTTCAGAGGATTGGAGATGTGGCTTATAAGCTTGCATTGCCGCCTAGTCTGTCGAGTATTAATCCAATGTTTTAGGTTTCCATGCTCCGAAAGTATGTCGCCGATCCGTCTCATGTTTTGGGCTTCAGCACGGTTCATTTGGATGGTGATTTGACTTATGATATGGAGTCGGTGGCCATTTTAGATTGGCAAGTTTGAATGTTGAGGTCAACAAACATAGTTTCAGTGAACATGCAGTGGAGAAATCATCCAGTCGAGGAGGCTACTTGGGAGACCGAGCGGGAGATGCAGAGTAGATATCCACACCTACTTGAGACTCCACTTATGATTCTAGACCCGTTCGAGGACGAACATTTGTTTAAGAGGGAGAGGATGTAACAACCCGGTCGGTCATTTTGAGTGTTGTATCCCGGTTCCCCCATTTATTTCCTATTCTATATTTGTTTATTGTTATGTAACTTGCCGAGATGGTTGGTTTGGTTCTGGGATGTTTCGGAATGAGTTGGGATACTTAATCCCAATGTTGGAAGCCTAAGTTGAAAGAGTTGACCGGATATTGACTTTTGAGTAAATAGCTCCGGAATACAGTTGTGATGGTTATGATAGCTATGTATGGTGATTTTGGATTTAGGAGTGTGTCCAGATATTGACTTGGAGGTCCGTAGATGATTTTGGCTTGAATTGGCGAAAGTTGGAAAAATAGAAGTTTGGAGAGTTGAGAAGTTTGATCAAGAGTTGACTTTGTGGTTACTAGGCTCGGATTTTGGTTCCGAAAGTTGTGTCTTTAACTTGTGTGCAAAATTTGAGGTCAATCGAAGTTGATTTGATAGGTTTCGGCATCGATTGTAGAAGTTGGAAATTCATTAGTTTCATTACGCTTGAATTAGGGTGCGATTCGTGTTTTTTGATGTTGTTTGATGTGATTTAAGGCCTCGACTAAGTTCGTATCATGTGTTTTTGATGTTGTTTGATGTAATTTAAGGCCTTGACTAAGTTCGTATCATATGTTTTTGATGTTGTTTGATGTGCTTGAATTAGGGTGCGATTCGTGTTTTTGATGCTTGTGCTTCTAATTTCCTAATATGCGATCGCGAAGAGTATTTTGGGCGGCTGGATTTTTGTGCTATGAGTTCGCGTGAAGGTATTCGCGATCGTGTAGCTTGGGAAGGCAATGCTATGCGATCGCGTGGCAGGGGGCGCATTCGCGAAGGAGGAAGAGGACGCCCGGGCTCCACGCGTTGCTTATTGCGATCGCGCGAGGCTGTCAGCGATCCTGTAGGTCAGGGATAATTGGTTACTGCATTCGCGACATGGTATGTACGTTCGCGTATATGGCTTTTGGGTTACTGTAGATTTTGTTCTTTACGATTGCGAAGGAAATTCCGCGATCGCGATGTGTAATCCCAGGGCAGAATATAAGTTTTAAAAAACAAGGGCTTGAGTTATATTTCATAATTTTATTTTAGGAGCTCGGATTGAGGCGATTCTTGGAGGGATTTACTGGGATAATTGATTCTAACTCGGATTTGGTTAATATACATGTTAATATATCATGGTTTTCATCATTTAATTAGTGTTTTGGGTTGGAAAAATTGGGGAAGATTATAGGAACTTCTTAGGATTATATTTGAGGATTTGAAGGTCGAGTTATGGTTGGAATTGAGTAATGTTGGTTTGGTTGGGCTCGTGGTTAACTGGTGTTCGAATTCGGTTAAATTTGTCAGATTCCGACACGTGGGCTCGAGTTGACTTTTTGACTTTTTCTTAAGAACTTAGCTTTATCATTGTGAATTGATTCCTACAGCTTGTGTTGATTGTATCGAGTTGTTTGTTGGCTAGATTCAAGTCGTTCGAAGGCCGATTCGTAAGGCAAGGGCTTGTTGGAGTAGAGATTTGCCGGTTTGAGGTAAGTAACATTTCTAGATTTTGTTCTAAGGGTATGAATCCCTGAATTACGTGTTATGTGGTTGGTGTTGAGGTGACGCACATGCTAGGTGACGGGCGTATGGGTGTGCACCATTGGAATTGTGACTCAATCGATCCCGTGGAACTGTGTAGTCAAATAATCTTGTTATTATCCATATATTCTCCATGTGTTAGAGAAATTGAGTTGTGATTCATGTTAGAAATCATGCTTAGGCTATATGCCGGTACTATTGGGACCCATAAAGGTCGAGCTACTGTTTAATTAGTTGCTTAATTTGCAATTATGTACTCAGTCACATTTATCATTTGCATATCATATCTCACTCTTTGTTGCCATATATTGATATATCATATAATCATTATTTGGGCCGATTATCATGATTTTCGTGAGAGCGAGAGACTGGAGAGATTGATGACTATGTGAGGCCGAGGTCCTGATTGTGAGGATATTTATGTGATCGGGTTGCACGCCGCAACAAGCTTTATTGATGCCATGATTGGCTTATTTTAGCGCTTAGGAAGGATCCTCCCCTCCGGAGTCTAACTTATCAGCAGTGAGCGCAAGTACCTACTGAGTGCGAGTACCGAGCGATTGGAAGGACTGAGTGACTGTGAGGATTGAGTGAATTGGAGGGCTGAGTAAATTGATACTCCGAGAGTATGCATAAGATTTTATTCATTATGTTGCATTATAGTTGGCATGCATAATTGACATGTTGATATAAAGATGTATCATTCCTCATTTCAGTCACACTTGGCATATTTTATCTATTTTGAGCTTAATTGTTGAACTTGAAACCATGTCTACATTTCTGTACTGTTAAATTTTACATTTGGATTGTACCTGTTGAGCTCGTCACTGCTTTTAGCCCAAGGTTAGTCTTGTTACTTATTGAGTACATTGGGTCGGTTGTACTCATACTACACTCTGCACTTTGTGTGCATATCCAGGTACTTCCGGGTACGACGGCTGCTAGCTTTTGGAGCTTTATCTATTGGAGACTATTGAGGTAGCTTCCTTGGCGTCCGCAGACCTTGACTCTCCTTCTTTTCATTTACTTGTACTGTTCTATCTTTCTAGACAACATTTTTAGTAGTCGACTATGTTATTATTTAGATGCCCATGTACTTAGTGACATCCGAATTTTGGGGGATATTGTATTGAGTCGCGGTATTTTCTTATAAGTATTTATCAGGTTTTACTCTTAAACTTATTTTGTTATGTTTTGAAATTTAATGATGCGTGGTTTATTGTGATTGTCGGCTTGACTAGTATTGCAATAGGCGCCACACGACATGTGAGATTTAGGTCGTGAAAAACTTGGAGGCTTAGCTAAAGACTAGAAAACATAATAAAAACCAATAAAAATAAGAGTGTGGGAGGTTGGCCGATTTGGGGCTTAAAACTACCAGATTGGGCCATTACTTTGGACTCTAATGGGGCTCCTTTTGAAACAACCCTTTTGGACCTCTTTTAAGCTCATTTTGAGCTCTACTTGGTGCCCTTTTGGTGGACTTGAAGGGCTGATTTTGAGGCCCAATATTCCTCTTCTTAGATATCAATTTGGGCCACCAAATAATTATAAAACTTAGACAATTTATCTCCTTTGGGTTTGAGCTCTTCCTCTACAGTTAAAAGTTTCTTTATTTGCCATTAAAGTCCAGCAACCTTAGTATACAATGCTTTAGGTTGAGATCTTAAAAATGGCCTTCGTGGAGCTTCTAAAACTCTATCCTTGTCCTTGATGCTATTATTCTCCTCTTCTTGAAAAGCATTCGTCCCTGAATTCGATCCTACATCAAACAAAGACAAGTCAGCAACACTGAATGTAGCACTTACTTGAAACTCACTGGGAAGGTCCAGCTTGTAAGAATTGTCTCCAATCCTTTCAAGGACTTGAAATAGGCCATCTCCTCTAGGATCCAACTTTGACTTCCTTTTGGAAGAAAATCTCTCTTTTCTAAAGTAAACCCAAACTAAATCTCCAGGTTTAAAAATAACTTGTTTTCAACCCTTATTCTTTCTTAACGCAGTTTGCTCATTTTTCTTCTCAATTGCAAGCCTTATTTGCTCATGATCATTTTTGATCATCTCAGCCTTTGTCCTACCATCAAGATTATCAATATCACTAGTAGGTAATACTAATAAATTAAGGGGAGCAATGAGATTAAAACCATAAGCAACCTCAAAAGGAGACATACCCGTAGAAGAATGGATTGTTCTACTGTAAGCAAATTCAATTGTAGGTACGTGATCTTCTTAAGAAATTGATTTATCTTTCAAAATAGCCCTCAACATGTTTTCTAAGGTTCTATTAACCACTTCATTTTGTCCATCAGTTTGTGGGTGACGAGAAGCAGAAAACAACAATCTAGTGCCTAACTTCCTCCAAAATACATGCCAAAAGTGGCTAAAAAACATAGCATCTGTATCACGAACAATAGTTCTAGGTATACCATTCAATTTAACAACTTCTTTTACAAATAGGCTAGCAACATGTGAAGCATCATTAGTCTTTAAGAAAGGAATAAAACAAACAATTTTGGAGAACCTATCTACCACAACAAATATAATATCCTTACAATTCCTTGTTCTAGGAAATAACACAAAATCCATATAAAAATCAATCCAAGGTGGAGTAGGAACAGGTAATGGCATGGAAAGACCATGTGGTAACACTTTACACTTAGCTTATTTACATTCCAAACATTGTGCACACACTCTTTGAACATCCTTTCTCATGCCTGGCCAAAATTTTTTTAGCAAGTATGTCTAGCGTCTTTGGAACTTGAAAGTGACCCATAAGCCCACCACGATGTACTTCCCTTACAAATACTTCACGTAAAGAGCAATTAGAGATACATAACTTATTTTTCTTAAAAATAAACCCGTATTCAAGATTAAACCGCTCAAAAGGACACAACTTACAATCTAAAAAAATCTTGCCAAAACCAATATCATTAGCATAGAGCCCCTTGATTTGATCAAAACCCATCAATTGAAAAGTCAGAGAAAAACTAAGATATACCTTCTTGAAAGCGCATCAGCAACAACTTTCTCTTTCCCTTGTTTGTAAGAAATTACATAAGGAAAAGTTTCAATAAATTCAACCCACTTAGCATGCCTCCTACTAAGATTACCTTTACTCTTCAAGTATTTCAAGGATTCATGGTCAGTTTTAATGACAAACTCTCTTGGCCACAAGTAATTTTGCCATGTGGCTAAAGACCTTACCAAAGTATATAGCTCTTTGACATAAGTGGAATAGTTCACTGTGGCTCCACTCGAATTCTCAATAATGTAGGCAATAGGTTTAGAATCTTGCATCAAAACAGCACCTACTCCTTTGCCAGAAGCATCGCATTCAATTTCAAGAGATTTAGAAAAATCAGGCAATTGTAACAAAGGAGTAGAACGTAACTTTTCTTTCAACAAGTTAAAAACATCATCTTGTTCTTTTCCCCACGTAAAATTCTTATCCTTTTTAATAACTTCAGTTATAGGAGAAGAAATGGCGCTAAAAGAGGTTAAGGCATCTGGATTAGGTTCCGGACTAAGGGACTGAATTGGCACCATCTTTTTAGCTATGTCAAAGAGTCATTTCCACGCCACTAATGCTGGAGTTGTCGAAGCTTGGGATGTCTACCATGCGGTTGGGGAGAAGGAAAAGCAATCAGACATCAATCCAATGAACAGACAAAGCGTCTTGGCCGAAGGGTCAGGAAGAGAGAACGACTATACTTTCTGAGTTAGAACATTAGGAACCTTACACCCAAGAAAGCAGCCAAAACAGTAGAGAAGATCAGAGACGGGTTTAGCGAGAAAATTAGCTCAAGAGCCGATTGTTTGGGAAATCCTTCAAGAAGTTATGCAGGGACATCCTGTATTGCTGAATAGAGCACCCACTCTGCATAGATTAGGCATACAGGCATTCCAACCCGTTTTAGTGGAGCCCGGTTAGATTAAATCCTGCATTGTCATCCTTCACCTCGAAGAAAGCTGTCTCCCTATCAGCATCTCCATGGATAAAGTCTCTCACAAACCTCCTTTAAAAACTAGCAAGTCCATGAAAAATCCAAACTTCAGTTTTACTCTTAGGTTTACTCCATTCCTTTATTGCTTTGATTTTCTCTTCATCAACCTCAACTCCTTTAGAACTAACTACAAAACCCAAAAAAATCACATGATACACACAAAAGGTACACTTTTTAAGATTAGCAAATAAAAATTGCTTTCTAAGAACTTCAAAATCTTGTTCTAGGTGTTCTACATGCTCTTCTAAAGTGTTAGAAAAGATCAACATATCATCAAAGTACACCACCACAAATTTTCCATGAAAATCCTTAAAGATATGATTTATTAATCTAATGAAAGTGCTAGGTGCATTAGTTAAGCCGAAAGGCATAACTAACAACTCATAAATCCCATATTTGGTCTTAAATGCAGTTTTTTATTCATCTCCAGGATTCATTCGAATATGTTGGTAATCACTTTTTAGATCAATTTTAAAAAAGATTTTGGATCCATGTAATTGATCCAACATGTCATCAAGACGAGGAATAGGTTGGCGATACTTTACCATTATCTTGTTGATTACTCTACAATCCACGCACATCCTCCAAGTTCTATCCTTTTTGGGTATCAATTGGACGGGAACATAGCAAGGGCTCATGCTCTCTCACACAAAGCCTTTCTCAAGCAACTCCTCAACATGCCTTTGAAACTCTTTTATCTTTTCTGGATTACTCATATAAGCAGGCCTACTTGGGATTTGTGATCCAGTAACAAAATCAATTTGATGCTCAATTCCACGTAAAGGTGGCAATCCGTTAAGAATATCTTCAGGAAAGACATCTTCAAAATCCTTCAAAAGAGAAGAAATACTACTTGGCAGAGAAGAAGTTAGTAACTCAGAATTAATCAAAACTTCTTTGTAAGTAAGTAGTATTATGGGCAACCCCTCTTTCTTTCATTTAAACACTCTTTGGCTTTTATATAGAAACTCTTTTTTTCCTTTCCTTAGCCTCTTTCCTCTCACCAGGACTTTCTATTTTTTCAGTCAAACCTCTTTTTATCTCTTCTCTCGAATTGCTGCCCTCTCTCTCTTTCTCTCGGCCATCTCTCTTTTTTTCTAATTCTTGGCATCCTTTCCTTTCTTTTCCCTCAAGCTCACTTTTATCCCTCCCTTTGGTTTTCCCATTCTTTCCCTAATCTCTTTTGATCTTCAAATACTTGAGAAGGAGATAAAGGTGCATGAAAATATTTCATGCCATTAATATCAAGAGAATATCTATTCTTCCTTCCATCATGAAAAACATTCCTGTCATACTGCAAGGACGACCCAATAAGATATGTCAGTCTGGCATAAGGATTATGTCCCAAAGA
The DNA here is from genome assembly GCF_001879085.1 of Nicotiana attenuata. NCBI lineage: Eukaryota > Viridiplantae > Streptophyta > Magnoliopsida > Solanales > Solanaceae > Nicotiana > Nicotiana attenuata. Next base: position 228,056 of record NW_017670908.1, on the reverse strand, counting down.
ATATTGTTTACCCAAAAATTTGAGTAACAATTAAACTTGTATTGCGGCTTTAAGGATATGTTATTTAATTTAACGCCAATTGATAAATAAGGAACTAAATAGATAAATTAGAGAATAAGATAGATCAAACCAGTGTGTAAGCTAAATCTCGACCTCGAACTGTGATAATCTCAAGTTATGATAATGGGAATAACAAAATGATAAAACAACTCCGATGAACAGTAAGTGAGATAGCAAGAGAAATAACCAGCGTATATTTTCTTATCAATGAGTAATGATCAATGTGTTAAAAATGGATGGGATCCCCCCTTTATATAATAGGGGAGTCCTAAATAGGTTACACTTCTAATTATAGTAGGAAATCATATTTGACAACTGTTTAACCGCAGAAGATCAATCCATTCCGAATTTTACGCCGTGATGTCTGTCCTGTTGGGGGTATCTCGCTCTTTCCGTTATTGACTCATACCGGCATCACCCCGAGCTCGACGTCCTGGTTTTCCGACGTGGTATCGCTTTTTCCATCGGAGACCGGAATCGGGTAGCTCCGATTTCCACCGTATACAGATAGTCCCCTCATTTCATAGAATAAAATGATAAGAAACGACTTGAGCCTCGATTTTCCGAAGACCCTGATAATGACGTTGTCCTCGTGACATAAGCGTTCGAGGTGATCCAAACGTCCCGTCGGTTCGGTTCCCAAAAACATTAAATGTTTGCCAGTGATGGTCAGCTAGTAGCGCCGCCGAACTATCGCCGTGAACCTATAAATACATGTTTCCCATTTGAATCAAAACTTTACTTTTATCTTCACGAATTTCTCTAAGTCTCTTCCTCTCTCTATCTCTTCTCTTCCACCGCCCGTTGATTCGATATTTTAGGACCAAAAAATACCAAACTCTACCTCTTTCCGCTTTATTTCATGTGAATCAATGGAGAAAACCTCCAATACCGTACCTCAAAAGGAGAAAGTCTCCTCCTCTTCTTCCTGGCCGACCGGTGACAAAACACAGGTGGAGCCGCCCCCTTCACGAGATTGTTCCCAGCCCTTGTGTCCTAAAAAATGACTTCAATGTGGAGAATGCTCCGTCAGTCTGCGGCATCGAGGTATATTTGCTCAATAGCGGTGAAAGAGCTCAAAGCCGTGAAGGAAAAATGCAACTGGGGGCCCGAGGTCGTGGTACAGATCCATACCCCTGAAGAAAGTATCACCACTCATGTGGAGCGGTTTCTAAGTGTTTACACTTACCCCTTCACATTGGTTCCTCTTGACCCAGTTATCATCGACTTTGGCAAGATGTACCAGGTTACCCTCGGCCAGGTGCATCCCTCCTTATGGCGCATAGTAATTATGCTCCGCTTCTTCTTCGGTAAGGCCAATGGGTTAGAATTAACTCTCAGCCACCATATATGGCTATATCGACCAAAGCTTTATCGAGGATTAATCAAGCTTCAATGCTGATCATCGAAGTCCTTCCTTGCAAGTATTGATGAAGACAAAGACCGAGGTTGGATGAGCCGGTTCGTGCGGGTAAGGACCTGCGACCTCATCCCCGAGGAGAAACTACCGTTGAGAAGTTGAACCCCAATTGTAAGTATTAGCCATTAATCTTCGTACTTTATTTTTTGCTTTGTGTAACACTCTTATCTGTTATGCAGCGGTTGCCTGGATGCCTCACGCAGTCCCTGTTGATACCCAATTTTTCCCTCATATCTCTGAAATACACATATATACCTTCAAAATAGCGCATGAGTGTCACCAAGTATTTTTTCCATAATTTTCTATAATTTTTAAAGGCTTTTAATCAATTTATTCCTGCATGTTTATATAAATTATTATTAATTGCATCACAAATAATTTTATAATGATTCATTATTTAATTTTTCCTCATTTATATCCATATTAAGCTTTAAATATTTTTATATATACTTATTTTGCATCCTTAGGCTAAAATTGCATATTTTTGCAATAATAGCCCATATATATGCATAATTACATTATTTTGCATAAAAAATGACATTTTATATTTTTATAATGTTAAGTAATTATTTTAAATCATTTTCAAGCACAAGTGATATTTTTGTTATTTATTAATTATTTTTATAAATTATTTATTTGTTAAATTGGGTATTTAAAATATAGTCCCCTAAAACCCCAATTTCTGACCTAGCCCAATTACCTACACTACCCAATTACCCCAGCCCAATGCACCAGCACACATCAAACACCCAATACCCAGACCCATACCCGTTTAAAACCCCGACCCAATTCCCTTTTTAAATCACAGCCGTTGATCTCTGAAGATCAACGACTCATATCACCTCCCCCCTTTTTAATTATACCCATCCGCCCAAACGTTAATCATTTTACCCCAACCCGCCGTCTCTATGCACTCCCTCTTCTTCATCTTCTTCCTCTTAAAACCCTAGCGCCGTCAGGCAAACCTCCCTGATTCTAAACCCAAAAATGGAATCAATTCATGATTCCTTACCTTATTTGACCCCTTCTCCTTACTGGCTACCGATTTTGGTATTTCCTAATGGATTGCTTAAATTGGCAAGCAAATCTTAAGAGATCCGAACCAAATCTGGTTCAAAATCCTTAACCTGTTGTGTATTCTGTCTGTGTTCATCCCGTGTTCTTTGTGAGTACGGTTGTTTTACGTATCTTTTGTGGATTCTTACTCAGCCCTAAAGGTTAGGATTTCAGATTCTCTTTGATTTGAACTTAAACTGGTTCAAACTTTGATTTTTAGCATTATCTCGTCTATATTCACTCCAATAAGCATGAATCTGCCTATTTACGTTAATTCCTTTACTTACCCAAATTAGGGTTTCAGATCTTCTTTAATTGAACCAAATCTAGTTCGATTTTATATTTCTTCTGCATAGCCTCCTGTCTATGTTCTTTCTATTAAAATATATGATTCTTTGCCTTTATTTTTCTTTATCGATTTTGTGGTTTACCTAAAACTAGACTTCAATTGATTCTGTGATTAATTTCTTTCCTTACTTATGTGTGTTTGATTTCTTTCCGTATTTGCTCACCTAATTGACTACTATTTAAAACCTTCTCCCTCTCCCCTTTAGACAAACTCTAACTCTATAGACTCTCACTAAAATTTATAGTTTCTGGTTCTATACTCTCTCTGTTCTCTCGCTTACTACTGGTCTTGGCCGGCTGAAAGCCAAGGCCAAACATTCTAGACTCTCAACTTTGTGGTATTATTCTAGTTTTCCTCGCTTAACTGGTGAGTGACTATCCTTTTTCATACCATTTTTATGTGTTCCTGATCTGTGTTTATAATTCAGCATGTCTAAAATTCCTGTCTAAGCATGATTCTACCTGTCTACAAGCTTTTTCTTTCAATCCTATTGTTAACACTGTTAATTTAGATTAGTTGTTTTGAATAATATGAATCCTCTTAAGAAAATATGCTCAATCTGCCTCCTGTATGTTCTGATCCTATTCTGAATTTGAGCACCTTTAGGACAATGTTAGAAGGTTAAATAGTCAATCAGTCTTAAGCCTTTGAACTTGTATTGTCACTAGGCTTTTTGTTCTGTCGTTTATATGTTTGATGATTTGCTTTCTAACATTTCTTAAATTCATGTTAGTGTTCTAAATGTTTGGCCGTCCTAAATGCTAGCATTGAATACCTAACTTAACTAGACTGTTAACCAGACTTCAACTCATTTGAACTGTGTGTTTGAGCATGAACCTTGCTTGTTTTCTGGGTGCAATTCTGTCTACAAGTTCCATGTCTTAAACTTTGTTTTCTTCTGAAATCAAAACTGTTTAAATTTGTCTCTCTTTATATGCTGTTGCTCTTTTAAAATTTTCCACTCTTAGTCCCTTAGGTTCTATCCTCAACTACCCCAGTGTGAGCACTACTCAGGGTCCATGTGAGACTCCTATGAACTCTGACGCACTGGGAACTGGTTCCTGATCTCTTTTAAAACATTTCTGAGTGTGTGGTTCTGGTGTGAGCATTGCCCTGGGTCCTTGAGGCCCTTGGGAACTTTGACACATTGGAAATCTGGTTCTATATATGTTATGGGTGAGATATTCTTATTTGGCTATGCTGTACCTATGAAATAAACTTCGACGTTGATTGGTTTCACAGCCAGGTTCCCAGGTTTATTTGGGCCTAACAAAGGCTCCCTATAGTGTATTTTATTACTTTTATGTAATTCATTCATTATTTGGTCTGTAATAACTTTGTAATAAACAGATTATAGGGTATTTAGTAAAATCGGGGGGGGGGGGGGGGATTTCTTATTTCCTTTTGTTAAACTGGGTAGAAATATGCCAATAGTGATTCATCTATGCTATTAATTCTTGTCATTTGTCAAACTGTTAAGTTCTACAATGTGTTTTAGAAATCCTGCCTATAGGACTTTCATTGGCGATGTCAATTCAGCTTCAACCTGTATGAGTTTTGTACAATGTGTTTGCCTATTGGACACATCAATATGTGTTAGAAATCATGCCTATAGGACCCCAATCTTTGATTCAATTATTAGTGTGTGCAATTTTTGCCCTTGTGCTGCTTGATAGATATCCTGCCTATAGGATTTAAACCAATTTAGTAGTAGATATCATGCCTATAGAATTGAAATCCGTTTCAAACCTAGAGATCATGCCTATAAAATTTAAGTCGGTTCAGTAATTAGAAAGCATACCTATAGGATTAAAGGGAAATACAAGGCTGTGAAACATGTCTATGAAGCTAAAATCAGTGTGCATCAGGAAATCATGCCTATAGGGTTAAAACTATTTCGACATTAGATATCATGCCTATAGGATTTTACTAATTGGTTCTGAATACAATCGCCACTGTCAATCAGCTAGACAATATGCCTATAAGACTAATAATTCTCGATTCTGTAAGCATGATGCATTACTGTTTGAAGTACCCAGACGATATTCATTAAAATCAGTAGGCAAATATTAGGTCCTAATACTCACCTCAATGAAATTGCTTCTATATAGCACTGCTTGCCTATTTCTCACATAGATATCCTGCCTATAGGATTTTAAGATCGATAAAGATTGTCAATTAATTGCGTGCATTTGCTGTTTATGTGCGGAGGTTAACATGAGCCCATATTTGCTTTGTATTTGCTATTCCTAACATGTTTTGTTTGTCGCCTAGTCTTTTACATTTTGAGCAACCTAGGTTTAGTCTAGAACTATCCCAAATAGAAGTCCTAATGCCTCCAGGACTATAGGTAAGGGACGGGTAGTACACGCATAGGAAACACACTAGAATCAACTAGAGCGCTGTAAGTAACAACTTTAAGATAGTAATCGGGTAGTAGGAGATGATAGTCCATGCCCGGTGAATAATATGAGTAACACCCTGACTCAAGGGAGTTACGAAGTATTATTTATGTTGCACGGGTGTTCCTTTAGGCTAAAAAACTTAGGACCCCCATCCCTATTAAATATTCCTATCGCTTCTTTATTAAACTAATTCATATGTTAAGTTCAGCCGGGACCCACCGTTGTGGACCTCGGGGGGAGGGGGTGCCTAACACCTTCCCCTCAAGGTAATTTCGAGCCCTTACCCGATCTCTGGTGATGCAAACTGGTATAACATGAGTTATCTGCTCTAGGTGCCCTAACACATTTTAATCCGTTAGGTGGCGACTCTAACCAATTCCTTTTTCCTACTCTCTCAGAGGATTCATCAAATGTCGAAACCTGATTTCGCGAGAAAAAAGGGGCGCGACAGTCCCCGACCATGAAGACTGGGTTCGGAAGCTGGTTGCAACCTCTTCTTATGCGGAGCGCTGCTGGCGTGACTTGGCAAGGGGCAGATGGGAGGCTAAAAATCCTGGTAAGTTTATCATGTGTGCGTACGACATCATTTTCTGAAACACTTTCTTTCTCACATACTTGACTTCCTTTTACGCAGGCCTCGGGGTTGTTGCTGAATTAAGGCCGGCCCCGCTTGGGGAAGAGGTGGTTCCCAAACCGGTCAAGGACAATAAAAGAAGAAGGGCCTCGCCTTCTTATACCCCGGAGCCTAAGAAGAGTAGGGCTCGTAATCCAAAAGGTGACTCTGCTGCTCTTTTTGTTGGCATAGCCCAAAAGCTATGAGATGAAGAGGGGTAGGATGCCGGTTGTGAGCTGGTTCCTCGAAGAGGGGGAGCATAGAAGCTTCAACGGCGGGTGGGTCGGTTATGGCCGAGGAGATTCACTTTCGAGCCGAAGAGATCTCGAAAGGTACTCCGAGCAAAGTCCCTGAGCAATTGGGGGTAAAAGATACTTCCTGTCGTGATCAACAAATGGCGAGTGTGCCCAAAGGGTCCGGTTCTAGGGCTCTTCGGAAGGGAGAGAGCGCCCTAAATGACTTGCTTGGGGCAATTAATATTGATGATTCGCCTCCCAACCCTTAATTCTCTAAAGGGCAGTTTCAGGAGGCTCGATCTTTGGAGACCCCCAACATGGGAACGACCCACGATGGGAAGGATATATTTCGCGGGTGCCTTGCGGGGGTCGACGATGTCTCCGACCTAGATGCACATGTGAGCACGTGATTTTTGCCCTATATGAATTACTCCCATAAATTCAAAACAAAAAAAATTTCTTGCAGTGTTTACAATCTTGTGGATTTTTGTGGCATTTTTTGGTCAATTGTTTGCATTTGTCTGTGCATGTTTATTTTATTTTACTAACAAAAAAGTACAAAATTACTTGGCATTTCCATTAAGGGTTTAATTTTACATTTTAGGATTAATTAGAAAATTAATTGTTTCATAAAATGGAAAAATTACAAAAAATAGTTTAATTTGCACTTTTAATTTTAGCTTTGATTTTGAGTAGTTTTTCTGTTAATTTGTTTTAATTAATTGTGTGAATTATCATTTTAGGTTTAATTAGTTTTTTTAGTTCTAGGAATTAATCTTTATTTTAATTAAATTCTGGAAAAAAAGAAAAAGAAAAAGGAATTTTGAATTAAGTTTGTTTTGAAATAAAAATGAAAGAGGATTTGATATTTTTGGGCCAGCCTTCAAATTAAACGCCCAGGCCCAAATTTTCCACCTCTAACCCGCAGCCAGTCACCCCAACCCGGTCCGATCCCCCTTAATAACCAAACAACCCCGTTTTGCCTATAACAAATCCCAGCCGTCGAGGTTCTTTGATCGAACGGCTGGGAAGCTGGGTTGATTTAATATATAACTATCCTAATGACCCTACCCCCCCGAGCCCGTCTCCCTCACCCCACCCCTCAGAGAACCCACATCGTCTCCGCCGTGCGCCGCCTGCCGGAAATCGCCTCCGCCGGCGGCGTTGCTCCGATCAACCCCAAAATTACACCCTAGCTTCTTCTCTTTCCCCTCCTTCCAAATCTGCACCCCTTTTCCCTCAAATCCCAACCAAAATGCTCGAATCTTCAAGCGAAAATTAGACCTAAACCTAACCCTTCCCCAAAACAAATCCTCATGTCTACAGCTTGTGACCAAACTCCGATTTAGCCGAAATTAGAGGCTAATTGGTTGTTCTTCCCAGGAACAACTAATCGGCCTAAAATTTTGTCTATCTCAGAATGGTTCTTGGCATTTAGATTCACCCGTTGGTTTCACTTTGGGTCTGGTCTCAAGTATTTTCGTTCCGTTTCTTCTTTTGTGTTGTTTTGCCTGAATTACCAGTTTGAGTTTGTTTAAGTTCATTAGGTCTAAATTGCAGTGAGTTTAGGGATTATATTTCTGTTTAATTGTTAGTTTAAATGATCCTGTAAGTGCTGTGTGATTGATTCATGCTCTGTTTGTTTCAATTATCAAGAGTTTTGCATTTCTTTTGAGAATTGCATCTTTGATTTGTTTGAAGCCCTTAGCATTTGATTATTCCCATTTGTCACACTTCAAGGGGTCTTAGGGGAGTCAATTGTTAGTCTAAAAACTCTAGGGGTCTCAAAGGAAGAGGTAGGGTTTGTAATAACTGATTGGGCAAAGGGTAATTCAGGGATTCCAGGTTATGGGAGAATCATTTCTGTTGGGAAGAAGTTTCCAGGGGATAAGAGGAGCGTGAGTTTCTTAGGGAGCATGATTTTTTAGATTCTTTAGAGGGGTAGGAGGGTAAAATAATCTGGTTTGAGAGGGGTAAAATGGGAAATGGCTAGCCAGGATAGGGCTGCCTTAGATATGCCTATATAAGGACCTCTTTCTCCTCATATGGGGGCAGCTTTTGAACATTCTGAAAATCGGAGAGAGAAAAAGAGCTGAAAATCAAAAGAAAATTTACAAAAGCTGCAGGAATTTTACTGTTTCATAGACCTAAGGAATTAAGACCTGAAGAGAGAAAAGAGAGCTTAATAAAAAAAATCAGAAAAACTCAAACGAAAAAAAGGATTGCTAGTTTACTGTTCCATTAGAATTCTGCCTGAGCTTTGAGGTTTTGATCTTTTAAAATTGTACTGCTTCATTTGGAGTCGAGATGGCTTGAAGGTTGGTTCAAATCAAGACTGGTTTGGGGTCTGTCGACTCATTGAGTTTCAAATTAAAATCTGGACTGTTGCATCTCATCTGCTGGTTTCAAAATAGTCTGCTGATTCTGCTGTCCTGTTACTGCTGTTGGGTTTCTGATTATCCTGCTTCTTTCTTTTCAATTTCCAGGTACACCCCTTTGTAACCCTGTTAATTGAGAAATGAGATTTCGAGGAATGAACTAATTTGAAGAGTTGAAGCATGAGAATTCTTTCACTTTGTTTTTCTGATTTGTTTTCTGATTTGCTATGACCTTTTGTCTAATTTAGATTTACAAAAGTGGTTTGTAATTATTAGCAGAAATGGTAATGGGTTTATAAGTTAGACTTTCAGTTCACCCTTCCTGATTCCTCATATTTTGATTGCCTGTTGTTCATTGATAGAGATCTGATGACCTGGTTTCATTGTTGCAGTATGTATCAGCTTCATGTGTTGAAATATGGTTCATAACTATCTCTAGTAGGCTTCAAATGGGTGTGTTCATGCATAGTCAGTGTTCATGCTAAATTTTATGCTTATTTGAAATTTACTGAAAGTCTTTTTATTAAGTGTTGGCCTTTGCTTGGGGATTTGATTAACTGTGGGCCAAATCAACAGGTTTTAAGCCCACCACTTAGTCCGTAAAGGATAAGGTGCTAGCAGGTATCTATTAGCATATCAGGTTCATGAAAGTTGTATTAGAGGTAGTTCATATTGTCTCCTTGAAATTGTGACTTGAGTTGCTTTGGATTCAGTTAAGTGGTGTTTTATTTGGTCATTTCAAGTGTTTAGTGTCTGTTCATAATGATTAAGGCTCAATAGAGCTGTCTTTGGGATTATGGCTTTATAATGGCCAATTAGTCCCAAATGTTCATGGCTCGAACCGTTGGAACTAGAGGATTATTCAGCAATTTGGGAAAGTTAGTTTGTCTTTTGAAAGATGAAACAGTAAAGTGCGTCTTTATTTAGTGCTTCAGCGGTCATGACCCAAAGTTTTGTCCATTTGTTTGATGATTTAAAATGTGAAATGCTAAAGGTTAATCTTCTGTTTGGTATATGGATTCGAACTTGCGTCTCACTTTTTGTTGATGATACCATGTTTCAATTTGGGCTCTACTGGGCCTGAACGCAAGAGGGCTGATCCTGAATCTCCACTTTTCCGCCCCACATGTACGAACTGGGCCTGTTGTCAAATTTGGCCCAAATTATTTCAATTCGTGAATTCTGTAATTGCAACATGTCATGGGGCTTAGACCCAAAGGGAAATGGACAATTGTTTATTTATTTTGTTTTAAGCTTTAGTTTTAACATGCCATATTTGAGTTCTTTTGGGCTTCCTCTTTATTTAAGTTAGATCATTTCAAATAATTTGAGGTGAGCCATAATTAGATAACTCATAGTCCATGACCCTCACGAGTTAGTGTAGAAGCCTTTAAGTGGAATATTTCGAGGTGTGCCGTGCCGAACAAAAATGATAATTGCGTGGCCCTCGTATGAGCTTTATAACCTAGATATTAAAAATGACTAAAATTTCGTAGAAAATCCTTTAGGGCCGTTTTAAAACACATAGTGTGATTGTGTATACGTCCGCGTAACACAATTACGCTTCTAAAAACAAAACCGGAGTATGCGTTCGCACAACTTCGGCCCAAATTTTCTTAATATTAATAAAGCGTTATTAATTGTGGACACATTCACGTGACATGATTTTTGACGTGCCAAACAAGCGGGTATACGTACGCGTAACCCGTTTCAAGATAACTTTCCTTAATTAAAAGCGGTAAGAGAAGTAAACGCATGTAGGTTCTAAAATCAGTAATTAAATAATTTCATAAGCCAAGTATTATCAAAGCGACCGTTCTAGAACTACAGAACTCGGGAGTGCCTAACACCTTCTCCCGGGTTAACAGAATTCCTTACCCGGATTTCTGTGTTTCGCGGACATAAATAGAGTCAAATCTTTCCTCGATTCGGGATTCCAAACCGGTGACTTGGGACACCATAAATCTCCCAAGTGGCGACTCTGAAATTTTAAAAATAAATCCCGTTTTGATTGTCACTTCAAGTTGAAAATAACTCCCTTATTATACCCCTTTACGGGGGTGTAGTGAAAAAGGAGGTGTAACAGCTCTAGCGACTCTGCTGGGGACAGAACCCAGAACTTTTGGTTCAGGGTTCAGAATTCGAGCTTAGAATAATTGTTATATTTGGTTTTATCTGATTTTTCTACATGTTTCATGCTAAATGTGCTAAATGCTTTACCGCTTTGATATTTGGTGAATTGTATATATAAACTGCTACGAAACCCTTCCTCTCTCTGAGTCTTCTACATCATGGAGAAGGGTGCACTTCGTGTGACTTCTCTTCTGTTTAGAGTCTTATCCCATTTAGAACGAGGTTCGGACAAGTTGCTAAGCCGGCGGAGCTTCTGTATCCCCGGTACGCTGCCCCCCTCGGCTCGAGTTGTCCACTCAGGTAAGCCAGGTCTAGAACAATAAACCCAGGTTTTAAACCTAGAATAACAAAACCTCATGCCGGATCCCTAGTAGGAACGTTTGTTTGCATCATGTGCATTTGACTTAGGGGACTCAACACAGGGGTTGGGTCCGTCTAGGACAGGTGACCTGAAATGAAAGGACCATCCTGATGCATCTTACGTGCTACTTGTGCATTTATTTGCTTCGGACTTGCATGTTGACCGGCTTGTAAATAATGGGAGAGAGTTGAAAAGAAAATAGCAACGCCAGGGTTAAGTGAGGGTAGTCACCTGTTTTGAAAAACCAATATACAAATAGTACTGAAACTCTGCCGGATTTTTGAAAAAGAGAAAAGAAAGGTTTTTTGTTTTCAAAAATAGTTGGTTTGGTCAAATCTACCCGAACTACGCCAGTTTGATTCCCACCGGATGTGGGATACGTAGGCAACCCTCATCGAGTCCAACTTCCCTTTTTCAAAAATAGCCCAAAAACAATAAAAAATTTAATTTTTGCCACAAATAAGTCGGGTGATGCCATTTTTTGCTTAAAATAAGCCGAATGTCCCCAAAAGGGCGCCAGAAGGCTATTTTTGCAAGAACAGCCACCTTGGGTCATTTTCAACGGTTAGCAGGCACAACCTTAAAATCTTCTTTCCCGAAGTGATAAAAGGCCGTATCCGCAAAGCCGAGGTTTTGTTTTTGAAATGAAAATCTTGAGAAAAAAAAGATGTTGCTTTTTCTTCTTTTAGGCTCAAATAAGTCTTTAAATCACCTTAATAAATGTGCAGGATGAGCACGAATGAAATTGAACCCTTCACAGTCCTTAAGGGGATCCCCTTGAAGCTCCATATGTGGTGGAATGATCTAGAAAAGGGCAGTAGAGAAACAGTGGTAAAAGTTCTGGGAGGCCTCGTCGGATTATTGAACGTCAAGCCAAGGTTGGACATAATTGAAGCTTTAATACCTTTTTGGAACCCAACTCGCAATGTGTTCCGTTTCTCTGACTTTGAGCTCACATCTACATTGGAGGAATTTGCAGGTTATGCGGGCCTTAATGGAAATCTTAGAAGCCGATATCCGTTGGCACCAAGACCGGTATCTCCCCACAGGTTCCTGGACTTGCTGAGTATTAGTCGGGATGTTTAGGACGGAAATCTATCGGAAGGGTATTGCACACTCCATTTCTTGTATCATTGATATGGCAACCCCCGAGGTTTTGAAGAGCCAAACACTGGCCTAACACATGCCGGAAACAAAGACAAATAGGAGGCAAGGCGGGGTTTAGCTTTTATGGTAGCCTTCTTGGGAGTTGTGGTCTGTCCCCGGAAAGATGGGAACATAGAGATAGGTCTTGTGGGAATGATCGATGTTGCAATCAAGAAAGCCAACAACATTGTGGTCCCTCTGATCATATCTGAAATCTATCGAGCTTTGACTATCTGCCGGGAAGGGGGAAAGTTCTTCCAGGGTTGCAATTTGTTACTACAGTTATGGATGCAAGAACACCTCTGTCACCGGGTTGGGTACATGAATTATGGTTTGACCGGATCGAGCTGCATTGAGGAATTTGAAACCCGGTTAGCAGTTATTGAATTCCCTATGGGTACTGAAGCTTGGCTCGCACATCTGAGGTCCTTGACTGCTGATAAGATCGAGTGGGCATTCGGATGGCTCCCTACCACCGAAGCAGTGTATATGTCAGCTGAAGTGTCTTATATCCTCTTGATGGGCATCCGGAGCATCCAACCCTATGCTCCCTATAGGGTATTGCGACAACTGGGAAGATTTCAAAATGTCCAGAATGATGAAGATTGAGTAAACATGTCATTGAACTAGGCCCAAAAGCCGCATTTCCAGAAGGGAAAATTCGCCAAATATGGAATGAGTGTAGGTTTCTTGAACCTAGACCATAGTGCGAGACCGGGCTAGAGGTGAAGTGGACCCTAAGTACATGATTTGGTTCGGCAAAAGATTCCAGATTCCTGAAAGGCCCACAAAGAGGCCACACGTCCAATAATTTACCAATGGGGCCCAGGTGCAGTGGGATTGGTCAACTAAGGAGAATGAGTACAGATCCAAAATAAGCCAATTGGAAAGGCAAGTCATGGAGCTTCAATTTGAAAATGGTGTTCAATCCGCCGCAAACGAGGGAGAAAAGAAGAAGCTGACCCAGGAAAATGAGGCCCTTAAAGCTCAGATTAGAAAGATGAAAACAGCTGCCAATAACCCGGAGAGAAGTCGGGCTGATGAATGACTTATAAGTGGTCTAAAAAAGAAAGTTCTCGAGTGCCAAGAAGACCTGGAAAAGTCTGAAGATAATCTAGCGAAAATCCGGGCACAGTGGACAAAGAAAGCAGAAGAACAAGCACGATTTGTGCAGCAAATGAAGAGAAATTATGAAGGGACCATCACCAGCCTGAGAAGAAAGGTGACTACTCTTGAGGATGAGGCGGCCCAACGGGTTAAAGATTTCAAGGTTGATAGGGAGCATTGTTATAAGCTGATGGCCCAAATGGAGAAAGACATACAGCAATTGCAAAATCAGCACTCTCATGACTCCCAAGTGTTGGAGGCCCAAAACCAGCAGACAGGGCGATTACTTCAGGAAAAAGGCCAAATTAGAGAAAGGATCAGAACCATCGCTGACTACATTATCATGAAGTGCCAAGTATGCAAGAACATGACTTGTACCACCTTCTATGCTGCAGTGATGACTTTCGTCCGCCAGGTTATGAACGATTTGGAGCAACTACAAGGGGATCTCGCACATAGGCCCGCGGCGAGGCCGAATGTTGCCTCGCGGGCCCAGTAGTTGAAGCTTTAATGTATTCTTTATTTTTCAGTAATTGAGTCCGTATTTCCTTTTTCACTAAAGTCTGTCAGTTGTTTGAGTCTGTATTTTCTTTTGATGAAATATGATAGTTGATTCTGGAGTCTGTATTTCTTCTTTTTTGTCAGAGTCTGTTAGTTGTTTTAATCTGTCAGTTTTGAGTCTCTTTAATCAAAGTATTTGCTATCTATGGAAATTGAAATTCCCAAAACATTTTGCTTTTCTTTTACATTTATTTTGCAAGAACTACGCTCGGTCTAATTCATGCGGGGTCATGATACATAGGCAATCTCCATAGGATTCGACCATAACTAATAAAATAAAAGAAGAGAAAAAAGGAGAAAAGAAAGAGAGGAAAAACGAAAATGAAAAACACGAGAGGAGAAGTAAAGAAAAAGAAAAGTAAGAGCAGAAAATCAAGAGAGAGGCATGGGAAGGTTGAAACGAAAGAGAAAACAAGAATGAAAAGAGAGGGAAGAAAAGAAAAGGAAGTTGCAAAATAGAAATAAAGAAAAAGCCGGGATGACGCAAGCAGTCGAGCAAATGCATACGACTAACTGCTTAGGTGCATTCATTCCCCAAATGTGCGGCTACCAATCCGTTAAAGCTCTAACTGCTAATGGAATTGTTGTTAATGTTGAGTCCAGGCAGGTGGTTAGTTGCTCTGGCATTCTGGCAACCCGTTCCTACAATACCCGGTCAAAAGGCAGGTTGAACATGAATAACCAAGAATTGGAGGCGAGTATTGTTGACCCATCAAAAGAAGTGGAAGAAGTTGATGTTAATGCGATGAAAGAAGAGATGTATAAGTTGAAGCAACAAATGGCCGAAATGTATCAAGCCTGGGTAAAGGGGCATCCACCACTGGTTTATCCCGGCAACCCTGCTTATATCCCGCCGTTAGCTCAACCTCAAGATCCTCCCATTGTGAATTCATCCCCGGCCTTTCCTACCTACCAACAATGCTATGGCACCACTTCCCAAACACCACCAGCCCCACCACCTAAACCAGTCCCATACCCTTCCCCACCAACCACTCTTGTGTTTGTGGCACCTCCACCTGCTGCATTGCACCGATCTTCCAGCGAGCCCCTGTTCCAGACTCAAGACAATCATTATTATCCCCCAAAACCAACTTTCAAGACCTCGGAACCATACTGTTGCACTCCTCATTTCGGGCCTCCCGTTGAAATTGAAAAACCCGCTAAGATTGTGGAGCAAGATGAAGTATCTAGAAAACGTTTGATGTTTGCAAAAGGGTCTTCGAATGATGTCGGGGTAAGCTGGAAAAAGCCAAAGTTGGTGGTACTAGGGGTGCCAAGCAAGCCTGTTGTAGTTGTGAAAGGATCTCCCATTACCCCTATTGCTATTAAGTCGATGACTCAGTTGCTAGCGGTTGAGACAAAGGATGTCCCGGGAAACTGCAAAAGAACAATAATGGCACACAAAGGAAAGGAAGTGGAGGAAGAATTTGTTGAGATCGGAGGATCGACTCATTTCGGAGGATGTCTTACCTCCAAAGAACTAAGGAAGGCCAAGCTCTTCAAGGGTAGCCAAATGCCAGTAAGGAAATTTGAGAAAGATGAAAGTGCAAGATTATTCCATTATTGAACAATTAAGGAAAACTCCAGCCAATACTTCTCTGTTATCTTTGTTGACATATTCGGATGAACACCGTGGGGCCATAATGACGATTCTGAACGAGGCACTTGTTCCTGATGATATCACAGTGACTCAGTTAGTAAAGATTGCTAGCAGGATCTTCGAAGTAAATAGGACCACGTTTGCGGACGATGAGCTTCCTATAGAGGGTACGGAACACAATCGAGCTCTTTGTATCACGGTGAAGTGCGAGAATTATTTTGTCACCAGAGTGCTGGTGGATAATGGATCCAGTGCAAATATTTGCCCTCTGTCCACTTTGCAAAAGTTGAAGATCGGCACCGAAAGAATCCACATGAACATTATAGGTGTTCGAGGTCTTGATGGGAAAGGAAAAGGTTCCGTTGGATATATAACGCTTGAATTGGTGATAGGGCCAGTTGGTTTCAGTGAGGAATTTCAAGTGCTAGACGTGGTTGCCCCGTATAATTTGTTATTGGGTAGGCCTTGGATACATGCGGCTAAGGCAGTGCCATTACCGTTACATCAAATGGTGAAATTTGAGTGGGAAAAACAAGAGATAGTTGTGCGTGGGGAAGAGGATTTATCCTTTCATGAAGATTCATCTGTTCCATTTATTAAGGCTGGAGATGATCAAGGACCTTTAGCTTATCAAACTTCCGAAACAATGACTATCGAAAAGATTCCTGGAGGAAAATGCATTCCAAGGCCGAGGCTATCACCTTCGATTGCATGGTAGCTAACGAGATGTTGAAGTATGGTTTTGTGCCGGGTAAAGGTCTGGGCGCATCTTTGCAAGGTATGGTGCAGCCAGTATCTCTACGTAAAAATCCGGGTACATTTGGTCTGGGGTTCAAGCCTATAGGGGATGATGTGAAGATGGCTACAAAGTTGGAAAAGGAAGCATGGCAGCTCTCTAGGCCTATCCCACACCTCTTCGGGACTTTTGGCAAGTCAAGGGCAGTGAAGCATCCGCTGTCAGCAGTTCCAATGCCTGTGGTTGTCTTTGATGAGGAGTTGATTTGAGAGGGTCCAAAGTCTGTTTGATGAAGTGAACACGGTAGAAATTAGGGAAGGTTCTGGTGATGAAGAGGTGCATTTTTGTCGGGCCAAGAGCAAAGATTAACAATTGGGAAGCTACTCCTCTCCCTACCCGAAAGGAGTTTTGATAGTTTGCTTTGATTTTCTTTCAGTTTATCAGGATTATTCCAAGGGTGTAATTCAGATTCTATGTTCCGTCCATTTGGATGCATAAACCTTGTTGTCTTTTGATTTCAATGAAATGCAATTTCCTTTTTTTCATCATTTCTTATAATTATATTTTTGTTTTTATTTTCTTCCTTACATAGTTCTTTTTATGCTGGTTTCAATGACATGACATGCATGAGGAATTTTCGGCCCAGTTTTAAAAGCCAAGCTAATTCTGAAAAGTTGAAATCCCATCCCTTCGGATTGTCGCTGAAGCCGGAATTGATGATGATGAGTGGGTCAGAACCCGCTTGAGCAATTGAGTTTGATCGATGAGAAAAGATTGGCAGTAGTGTGTCATGGTCAGTTGTATCAACAGAGAATGGCAAGAGCATATAATAAGAAGGTGCGTCCACGAAAGTCCGAAGTGGGTCAGCAAGTGTTGAGATGTGTTCTTCCACATCAGGCTGAGGCCAAAGGCAAGTTCGCCCCAAACTGGCAGTGACCGTTCATCGTGACGAGAGTGTTGTCCAATGGTGCTTTATATTTGACAGACATAGAAGGCAAGTGTGTTGAAATGGCCATCAATTCCGATGCGGTCAAGAGATATTATGTATGATCTTCTTTGTTTTAATTGTTGTTTGTAATTGGCATGTTTTGACGATTGGAATGACGAAGGCATTTTGTTCTGCTATCCAAATACTTTATCCTTTATTACCTCCATTGAGCCTTATTCATTTTCTTTCATACCCCCTCTTTCGGAATCAGTAGCAAAGATCAGAAACACAAGCGTGAAAGATAAGTCAAGGAAAAAGAGAAAAGAAAAGAATGAAAAGAGAGAGAAGGAAAAAGGAAGAAAAAAAGAAAGAAAAAAGGAAGAGAAAAGAGAAGAAAAAGAAAAAGAAAAAGAAAAAGAAAAAAAAGAGAAAAAGAAAAAACAAACAACAAAAAAAGAAAGGAAGAAAGAAAAGAAAAGAAGAGAAAGAGGAAGAAAAAGAAAAGAGAAATCACAACAACAAAGTAATTTTTATGATATGAACTACGTTCGACCTGATTCCTTTTAAGGATACGTAGGCAGCCTCACGGTTCGGTCCTATCAAATAAATGTCCAAAAGTCCCCAAGCAAGAAACTGGGGCAGAAGTTGTGGTTGTCGTATGAAATTTGATTCTGAAAGTTGTAATTTTTGAACCCATGTTGAATTATTTTGAGCCTTGATACCCTTTCTTTATAACCCCATCCAAAAACCCACGTTACGGTCCAAAGAAAGACCTTCCGATCAATCTTCAAGAAATGCCAAGTCGAGCAAGAAGAGGTGATTCATTTCAGGGGCAACACTCTGGTCAAGCAGGAAGATAATGAAAATGAGAGAGTCTTATTGGTGAAAACCCTCACGGGCACCGTAAGGCAACAGGAGATGAGAGAAATGAAAAATGAGAGAGTCTTATTGGTGAAAACCCTCACGGGCACCTTGAGGCGAAAGTGAGTTGAGAGATGAACAAATGAGAGAGGTCTATTGGTGAAAACCTTTCAGGGCACGGCAGGATGAACATGTTAAGGTTTGGGTGAAGAAATCAGGATATGGAATTCCGGGGCAACAAAGTATGGCAATTGAAAGTTGATTGGTTGGACAGATTGGGTCGATTAGTCCGAAATGCATGTCATGATAAATGGTACCAGCTGTTCCACTCAGATAAGTCTCTTTTTCTTTTTAGCAAGTCGTCTGGTTTTGGATTTTCTTTATCTTTAACTCTCAAGGTCATTGCATTTCATTTCTTTTGGGGTTTTGTTTCTCTAAGATGTTCCAATGTTAGTCTCGCTCAAAGCGAATAAGAAAGGATTTCAAACCTCACTACCAATTTCCAAAATTGCAAAGCACAGTATGGCCAGAACATACTAAAGATAGCATGACGTAAAGTGGGATACAAGGAATCACCGGAAGTTTCATCGGTGGAATGATTTGGTAATGTCATGGGAGATGCAAAAGTTCAGATAAAGGGGTCAGAGGTGTAAAACAACAGTATGGGTATGGAACACTCGGGTCATCGAGGGTCATGAGGTTTGAGGTCAGCCAGAAAGTCAAGCGGTCCAGGGCCAGTTCAGGGGAAGCAGGTCAAAACAAAGCACGGCAGTGGAAAGGCCTTCAACAAGAATGCCATCAACTAACCACCATTTCAAACTGACAAGATTTTCCTTTGATTGAAACAGGGGCAGGAAATTTCGTTTGTTTCGGAGGAACTCTCCGTAGGGGAAGAGCAAGCACCAAACAGGTTTGATCGTAAACTTTCAGGACCCTCTTGGAAAGTGTGTGTTAGTTAAAATCAAACAATCATGAATAGCATAGTTTAGCATAAAGGAATGTAAGTCGGTTTCAAAGTTTGCATGTTTAAGATAGGATTCAATTAGGAGTTGTCAGGATCCCCCCCCCCCCCCCCCCGAATAAAGGGGCCTAGCTTCAAGATTGCTGTTAGATAACAAGATGTAGCGAAAATGATACCTTTAGAAGATATAACTTAGATTTAAAATTGTTGTTTAATTAGGAACTGTCAGGACCTTCCTGGATAATAGGATGTAGTTTTAAGACCCTCTTAGATAACAAGACTTAGCGGAAGTAATACCTTTGATTTATAATTGTTGTTTAATTAAGAGTTGTCAGGACCTCCCTGGGTAATAGGATTTAGCTTTCAAATTCTTATAATAGTTGGTAGAATAATTCAGTTTAACACTCACCCATGTGCCCGGCTACCAAACTGGGGCAGGAAATTTTCTTGGTTTTGTCTATTTTGTTGAAGTCAGGAGCCCGCCTGGAGAACAGAGGAATACATTTCAAATGCAGCAGTCAGGAGCCCGCCTGAAGAACAGAGGAATACATTTCAAGTTTTAGCAGTCAGGACCCTGCCTGAAGAAAAGAGGGAGTACAATTCAAGTTTTAGCTTTCAAATTCTTATTACTATCTGGTAATATGATGCCCAGCCACCAAACTGGGGCAGAAAATTTTCTTTGTTTTGTCTATTTTGTTGAAGTCAGGAGCCCGCCTGAAGAACAGAGGAATACATTTCAAATGCAGCAGTCAGGAGCCCGCCTGAAGAACAGAGGCATACATTTCAAATGCAGCAGTCAGGAGCCCACCTGAAGAACAGAGGCATACATTTCAAATGCAGCAGTCAGGAGCCCGCCTGAAGAACAGAGGCATACATTCCAAGTCAACAGTCAGGAGCCCGCCTGAAGAACAGAGGAATACATTTCATGTTTTAGCAGTCAGGAGCCCGCCTGGAGAACAGAGGAATACAGTCAAGTTTTAGCAGTCAGGAGCCCGCCTGAAGAACAGAGGAATACTTTTCAAGTTAGCAGTCAGGAGCCCGCCTGCGGAGAATAGATGGTTATACTTTCAGGTTTTAGCAATCAGGAGCCATGCCCTGGAGAACAGAGGTATACATTTTCAATTAATTTTAGCAGTCAGGATTGTAGATCAGAGCCGCTGGGAAAACATGAGATATCATTGCCAAGTTTTAGCAGTCAGGAAGCCTGCGGAGAATAGAGGTATATTATTTCAAGTTTAGCAGTCAAGGAAACCCCCGCCTGAAGAACAGAGGGAGTACCAGATTCAAAATGTTTTAGCTTTCAAATTCTTATAATATCTGGTAATGAATGACCCCGGGCACCAAACTGGGGCAGAGAAATTTCTTTGTTTTTGTCCTATTTGTTGAAGTCAAGGAGCCCCCTGAAGAAACAGCAGAATACATTCCAAGTCACAGTCCAGGAGCTCGCCTGGAGAACAGAGGATATAATTTCAAATGTAAGCCAATCAGGAGCCCGCCTGAGAACAGAGGAATATATTTCAAGTTTTAGCAGTCAGGAGCCCGCCTGGAGAAGCAGGGTATACATTTCAAATTTTAGAGTTAGGAGCCCGCCTGGAGAACAGAGGTAACATTTCAGATTTTAGCAGTCCGACCCGCCTGGAGAACAGAGGTATCACAATGTTTAGCAGTCAGGAGACCCGCCTAGAGAACAGAGGTATACATTCAAGTTTTAGCAGTCAGGAGCCCGCCTGGAGAACACAGGTATATTTCAAGTTTTTTGCATCAGGAGCCCGCCTGGAGAACAGAGGTATACATTTCAAATTTTAGCAGTCAGGAGCCCGCCTGGAGAACAGAGGTATATATTTCAAATTTTAGTAGTCAGGATCCCGCCTGGAGAACAGAGGTATACATTTCAATTTTTAGCAGTCAGGAGCCCGCCTGGAGAATAGAGGTATACATTTCAAGTTTTAGAAGTCAGGAGCCCGCCTGGAGAACAGAGGTATACATTTCAAGTTTTAGCATTCCGGAGCCCGCCTGGAGAACAGAGGTATGCATTTCAAGTTTTTAGCAATCAGGAAACCGCCTGGAGAACAGAGGACTACATTCAAGTTTTTGCAGTCAGGAGCCCGCCTGAGGAACAGAGGTACTGAAATTCAAGTTTTAGTTTTCAAATTCTTAACAATATCTGGTAGTATGATGCCCAGCCACCAAATGGGGACAAGAGATTTTCTTTGTTGTATCTGTTTTGTTGAAGTCAGGAGCCCGCCTGAAGAATATAGGTATACATTTCAAGTTTTAGCAGTCAGGAGCCCGCCTGGAGAACAGAGGAACACCTTTCAATACAGCAATCAGGAGCCCACCTGGAGAGCAGGGAATACATTAAAGTTCAGCGGTCAAGCATCACCCGGAGAAAGGAAAACATCTCAAAGTGTAGTCAGCAGTCAGGCAGCCACCTGGAGAAAGGGCAAAACATCGCAGATCACAATTCAAAGCAGCAACAAAAGGATGTCGTCGGGAGAATATAAGTCAACAAGGCAACAAGAACCACGAGAACAAGTTTGAAGACATAGATAGGATTTTTGTAAAGCATAGATCATAGTCTAGTCTAGCTTCTTTTTATTTTTGACATGCTGTAAATAAGGGGGTCAGCAAGCAGTAGCAGCAACATCAGCAGTGAAATCACAACTCCCGGTTGTCCCAGCTACCAGACGTTCCTGAACTACACTGACTTTATTCCTTTTTAGCCAAGGATATGTAGGCAACCTCAGAAGCAGGGTGCGGTCAAATATTTCAAAAATGCTTCACACGGAGTATTCAAACGGGCAAAAATCGCTCGTATCCGCTCACTTTATCTTTGCCCGAAAACTCTTTGTGTTTCCGAGCAAAGAGGGGCAGCTGTGAGCACCTGATTTTTTCCCTATATGAATTACTCCCATACATTCAAAACATAAACAATTTCTTGCAGTGTTTACAATCTTGTGGATTTTTGTGGCATTTTTTGGTCAATTGTTTGCATTTGTCTGTGCATGTTTATTTTATTTTACTAACAAAAAAGTACAAAAATACTTGGCATTTGCATTTAGGGTTTAATTTTATATTTTAGGATTAATTAGAAAATTAATTGTTTCATAAAATGGATAAATTACAAAAAATAGTTTAATTTGCACTTTTAATTTTAGCTTTGATTTTGAGTAGTTTTTCTGTTAATTTGTTTTTAATTAATTGTGTGAATTATCATTTTAGGTTTAATTAGTTTTTTTAGTTCTAGGAATTAATCTTGATTTTAATTAAATTTTGGAAAAAAAAGAAAAACAAAAAGGAATTTTGAATTAAGTTTGTTTTGAAATAAAAATGAACGAGGATTTGATATTTTTGGGCCAGCCTTCAAATTAAACCCCCAGGCCCAAATTTTTTACCTCTAACCCGCAGCCCAGTCACCCCAACCCGGTCCGGTCCCCCTTAATAACCAAACGACCCCGTTTTGCCTATAACAAATCCCAGCCGTTGAGGTTCCTTGATTGAACGGCTGGGAAGCTGGGGTGATTTAATATATAACTGTCCTAATGACCCTACCCCCCAAGCCTGTCTCCCTCACCCGACCCCTCAGAGAACCCCTATCGTCTCCGCCGTGCGCCGCCTGCCGGAAATCGCATCCGCCAGCAGCGTTGCTCCGATCAACCCCAAAATTACAACCTATCTTCTTCTCCTTCCCCTCCTTCCAAATCTGCACCCCTTTTCCCTCAAATCCCAACCAAAATGCTCGAATCTTCAAGCGAAAATTAGACCTAAACCTAACCCTTTCCCAAAACAAATCCTCATGTCTACAGCTTGTGACCAAACTCCGATTTAGCCAAAATTAGAGGCTAATTGGTTGTTCTTCCCAGGAACAACTAATCGTCCAAATGGGAAATGGCTAGCCAGGATAGGGCTGCCTTAGATATGCCTATATAAGGACCTCTTTCTCCTCATATGGGGGCAGCTTTTGAACATTCTGAAAATCGGAGAGAGAAAAAGAGCTGAAAATCAAAAGAAAATTTACAAAAGCTGCAGGAATTTTACTGTTTCATAGACCTAAGGAATTAAGACCTGAAGAGAGAAAAGAGAGCTTAATAAAAAAAATCAGAAAAACTCAAACGAAAAAAAGGATTGCTAGTTTACTGTTCCATTAGAATTCTGCCTGAGCTTTGAGGTTTTGATCTTTTAAAATTGTACTGCTTCATTTGGAGTCGAGATGGCTTGAAGGTTGGTTCAAATCAAGACTGGTTTGGGGTCTGTCGACTCATTGAGTTTCAAATTAAAATCTGGACTGTTGCATCTTATCTGCTGGTTTCAAAATAGTCTGCTGATTCTACTGTCCTGTTACTGCTGCTGGGTTTCTGATTATCCTGCTTCTTTCTTTTCAATTTCCAGGTTACACCCCTTTTGTAACCTTGTTAACTTGAGAAACTTGAGATTTCGAGGAATGAACTGATTTGAAGAGTTGAAGCATGAGAATTCTTTCACTTTGTTTTTCTGATTTGTTTTCTTATTTGCTATGACCTTTTGTCTAATTTAGATTTACATAAGTGGTTTGCAATTATTAGCAGAAATGGTAATGGGTTTATAAGTTAGACTTTCAGTTCACCCTTCCTGATTCCTCATATTTTGAATGCCTGTTGTTCATTGATAGAGATCTGATGACCTGGTTTCATTGTTGTAGTATGTATCAACGTCATGTGTTGAAATATGGTTCATGACTATCTCTAGTAGGCTTCAAATGGGTGTGTTCATGCATAGTCAATGTTCATGCTAAATTTTATGCTTATTTGAAATTTACTGAGTGTCTTTTTATTGAGTGTTGGCCTTTGCTTGGGGATTTGGTTAACTGTAGGCCAAATCAGCAGGTTTTAAGCCCACCACTTAGTACGTAAAGGATAAGGTGCTAGCAGGTATCTATTAGCATATCAGATTCATGAAAGTTGTATTAGAGGTAGTTAATATCGTCTCCTTGAAATTGTGACTTGAGTTGCTGTGGATTCAGTTAAGTGGTGTTTTATTTGGTCATTTCAAGTGTTTAGTGTATGTTCATAATGATTAAGGCTCAATAGAGCTGTCTTTGGGATTATGGCTTTATAATGGCCAATTAGTCCCAAATGTTCTTGGATCGAACTGCTGGAACTAGCCTTGGAGGATTATTCAACAAGTTGGGAAAGTTAGTTTGTCTTTTGAAAGATGAAACAGTAAAGTGCGTCTTTATTTAGTGCTTCAGCGGTCATGACCCACAGTTTTGTCCATTTGTTTGATGATTTAAAATGTGAAATGCTAAAGGTTAATCTTCTGTTTGGTATATGGATTCGAACTTGCGTCTCACTTTTTGTTGATGATACCATGTTTCAATTTGGGCTCTACTGGGCCTGAATGCAAGAGGGCTGATCCTGAATCTCCACTTTTCCGCCCCACATGTACGAACTGGGCCTGTTGTCGAATTTGGCCCAAATTATTTCAATTCGTGAATTCTGTAATTGTAACATGTCATGGGACTCAGACCCAAAGGGAAATGGACCATTGTTTATTTATTTCGTTTTAAGCTTTAGTTTTAACATGCCATTTTTGAGTTCTTTTGGGCTTCCTCTTTATTTAAGTTAGATCATTTCAAATAATTTGAGGTGAGCCATAATTAGATAACTCATAGTCCATGACCCTCACGAGTTAGTGTAGAAGCCTTTAAGTAGAATATTTCGAGGTGTACCATGCCGAACAAAAATGATAATTGTGTGGCCCTCGTATGAGCTTTATAACCTAGATATTAAAAATGACTAATATTTCGTAGAAAATCCTTTAGGGCCATTTTAAAACGCATAGTGTGATTGTGTATACGTCCGCGTAACACATTTACGCTTCTAAAAGCAAAACCGGAGTATGCGTTCGCGCAACTTCGGCCCAAATTTTCTTAATATTAATAAAGCGTTATTAATTGTGGACACGTTCGCGCGACATAATTTTTTACGCGCCAAACAAGCGGGTATACGTACGCATAACCCGTTTCAAGATAACTTTCCTTAATTAAATGCGGTAAGAGAAGTAAACATATGTAGGTTCTAAAATCAGTAACTAAATAATTTCATAAGCCAAGTATTATCAAAGCGACCGTGCTAGAACCACTAAACTCGGGAGTGCCTAACACCTTCTCCCGGGTTAACAGAATTCCTTACCCGGATTTCTGTGTTTCGCGGACATAAACAGAGTCAAATCTTTCCTCGATTCGGGATTCTAAACCGGTGACTTGGGACACCATAAATCTCCCAAGTGGCGACTCTGAATTTTTAAAAATAAATCCCGTTTCGATTGTCACTTCAAGTTGGAAATAACTCCCTTATTATACCCCTTTACGGGGGTGTAGTGTAAAAGGAGGTGTGACACACCGATAGTTTTTGACGAGGCCCATCGTCTCCTGAAGCCGAGCTGATTCGGTGTGAGGCCGATCTCAAAAAGCTCACGAAGGAATGAGACACCCTCAAATGCCTCTACATGCAGAAATAAGAGGAGCTTAGAGACCTCCGAGCTTAATTGGCCAAGGCTCGTAAGGAAGAGGCCAAGCTTGACGAGCAGGTAACTAACCTTTTGAAAGAGTACAGTCTCTACCCACATGTGGAGGCTAATACTTCAATATCTCAGTTTCAGCAAAAGCTGGAATGGTCAAGATGCTTTGAGGAGAGGTCGATCAAGTCAAAGTCGTCTGTGATCGATGAAAGGAGAACATGGACCGCCTTGCTGTGGAGAAAGAGGCTACTTTGGCCAAACTGGCATCAGCCGATGTCCAACTTCGGGGTGCTAAAGAGAAAGGTTCAGCCCAGGCCTAAAGGATCGAGGAGATCGAGGCTAAGCTTGCTGAGGCCAAGGCAGAGGTCGGAGAGGCGAAGATCGCGGCTGATAAATCCATAGCCCTATACTTGGCCGATGCCGAGGCTGCTCAAACGCAGCTAAGGGAGGCTTCCGCTCGAGAGCGACGGAGAATTGACTTGGCGTAGTGCCAATCCCGTAGAGAGACCCTCGAGGAAATCCATGCTCGAGGTTTTGACCTCTCCGAAAAGATAGCTCAAGCTAAGGCGCTTGAAGCTGATGCCAGGTTTCTTGTCTCCTCCGATGGCGACGATGATGTTGTAGGAAGGCAAGGTGGGTTCGACAATGATGAGGGTCCCGAAGGAGAATCTGCCCCCGAGGAAGAAACCAGCCCCGGACATAGTTAGGATTTTTACTCCCCCCCCCCCCTTTTGTTTTGTACGACCTCTGTCGATCTCTTTTACATATCCTTCTTCATCAGTATATAAAAGAAAATTTCTCTTGAATGTCTTTTCTCTTGAATGCCTTTTCAATTATTACAAACATGTTTTTTTCCTTGTAAAATTTTCAATACAACCTTGTGCTTTGAATGGTGAGTTCGAGACTTTGGTTTTGGGTGATTTCCTCGAAGTTATCACGGTCGAGTTCGAACAAGGTTCGAACTCGAGGCATAGGTCTTCTAGGGTTAGTGTCGGATAATGGTGAGTCCCCGAGCCATAGTCAAGTTATTTTTTATTTGGTATCGGTATAATCGAACCCTCGAGTTCGGATGGAGTAAGAACAGGATCTCGAACTCTAAGTATATTGGCCCTTAGGCTTTTTAGATCGAGCCGATATGGCCTCTAAAAGATGGCTATTATTCCCCCCATTTGTCTAAAAATACTTAGTAAACTTTTCATTATGCCTTAGCTTGTATTTTTCACCCATTGGGTTTTTTGAGGGTTCAATGTCGATTAAAACCCCTCTGGTTTTTATGCCTTAGCACGTTTGTGTTAAAGTAGTTTGATACCTCTTAAGGTTTTTCGAGGGCTGATTTTATCGAAGACGTTTTGATTATTTGTCGAGGGTAGCCTTTTTTAACCGGTTTTTCAAAGAATTTGAAGGCCTATTGTGATTGTGGGATTCGGACGTCTCCGAGCCGCATTAATTTGGCTGTAGCCTTTGGGTATGCCTCTTGGGGATTATTTCCCAATAACACTTCGAACTTGTTCGAAGTGTTAGTCCCCGAGAATGATGGCCTTGGCCTATAGATTGAGGGATGCCTCTTTGAGGTCTTGTGAATTCGATTTAGATAATGGCAGTCCCCAAGTGTTCGAGGTATATTTGTGCTTGGCCCTTGAGCCATTTCTCACAAAATCATAAGTACGAAGCTCGTATAGTAGAAAGTTTTCTTTGAGACACAAAATATTTGATATAGAAAGAATGCTTCTTGAAATAATTTATACATGCATATATGCTTTGCCATCGGGTCATGACTAATCTATATGGACACGGTTCATTCAACCGTTTGACCCATTACAAAGTTTCCTTGTCAAGACCTATTGAAATGAAGTATTTTCCTCGAGAATATAACCTCCGAGGGTGATGCCCCCTAGTATTCGAGGTTGATTGAAAAGAAGCCTTGGATGCCGTTGAATTTTCCTCAGGTAGCACATAATTGTTTCCTCGTAAAAAACCTCGCCGGAAAAACCCATTTGGGATAAAAATCGATATAAGGGAAAAAGAGTGCAACGCGTGCATTAAAACCTAAGGTCTTCGTGTTGAAAAGTTTTCTCGACGTCCTCAATCGAACACTAAAAATAAGTTAGTATCGAATATAGATGGAAATGGGAGAAAGTCATACCTTAGCAATAATACCATTTGAGGAGTGATACATTCCAATTGCTTGGATATTGTTTGCCTTCCATTGTGCCAAGTTTGTATGATCCTTTTTCGATGATATA
Organism: Nicotiana attenuata; assembly: GCF_001879085.1. NCBI lineage: Eukaryota > Viridiplantae > Streptophyta > Magnoliopsida > Solanales > Solanaceae > Nicotiana > Nicotiana attenuata. Next base: position 200,404 of record NW_017670908.1, on the reverse strand, counting down.
GAGGACCCGATATGGTCCTTCCCAATTCGGGCCTAGTTTTCCTTTGGGTCTCGAGTGTTGAGGGTGACTTTCCTTAGAACTAAGTCCCCGATGCCGAAGTGGCGATGGTTAGTTCTTCTATTATAATATCTCTCGATTCTTTTCTTTTGTGCAACCATCCGAACGAGCGCAGCTTCTCATTTTTCATCCACTAGCTCGAGGCTAGTATTTATATCCTCGTGATTCGATTCTTCCATTGTATGTGGAAATCTGGCACTAGGTTCCCCGACTTCGACCGGAATGAAGGCCTCGGAACCATACACTAAGGAGAACGGGGTTGCCCCCATACTGGACTTTGATGTTGTTCGATATGCCCAAAGGACTTTGGGTAACATTTCTCTCCAATTCCCCTTAGTGTCGTTCAACCTTTTCTTTAAGTTTTGAATGATAGTCTTGTTCGTCGATTCGGCTTGTCCGTTCCCACTAGGATGGTACGATGTTGATAATCTCCTTTTTATTTTGTGCTCCTCGAGGAACTTCGTCACCTTGCTGTCGATAAACTGTTTTCCATTATCATGCACTATTTCGGCGGGTATCCCAAATCAACATACGATGTGATCCCAGAGGAAGTCTATAACCTTGTTCGCTCTTATTTTCTCGAACGTCTGTTCTTCAACCCATTTAGAAAAATAGTCAGTCATAAATAAAATGTACTTAGCTTTACCTGGGGCCGTTGGCAGAGGGCTAACGATATCCATCCCCCATTTCATGAATGGCTATAGGGATATGACTGAATGAAGTTGCTCTACGGGCTGATGGATCATCGGTGAAAACCTTTGACACTTATCACATTTTCGAACATACTCCTTGGTGTCTTTTTCCATGCTATCCCTGTAGTATCCCGCTCTAATGATTTTGCGAATCAACGATTCAGCACCGGAGTGGTTCCCACAAGTGCCTTCATGAATCTCTCGTAAAACATAATCGGTGTCCCCTGGTCCCAAACATACTGCCAATGGTCCATCAAATCTCTTTCTATATAATGTTCCACCTTCATCTAATGTGAATCGGGCGACTTTGGTTCATAGGGACCTCGACTCTTTAGGGTCCGATAGGAGCTTTTTGTTCTTCAAGTATTCAATATATTTATTCCTCCAATACCAAGTCAAGCTTGTAGAGTTTATCTCGGCATGACCTTCCTTGATCACGGATCTTGAGAGTTGAACGAGAGTCCCCAAGCTGATCTCATCTTCCTCGATCGATGACCCTAGATTTGAAAGTGCATCGGCCTCACTGTTTTGTTCTCGAGGTACATGCCGTAAAGTCCATTCTTTGAAACGGTGCAAAGTTACCTGCAGCTTGTCCAAATACCTTTGCATTCTATCCTCTCGAACTTCGAAAGTTTTGTTTACTTTGTTTACCACCAGTAAAAAGTCACACTTGGCTTCAATGACTTCTGCTCCCAAGCTTTGAGCTAGCTCAAGACCTACAATCATGGCTTTGTACGAGGCCTCATTGTTAGTCAACCTAGAAGTTTTGATAGATTTCCTAATAGTGCTACCCGTGGGTGGCTTCAGAATGATGCCTAACCCGGACCCCTTCACATTCAAAGCACCGTCTGTGAAAAAGGTCCACACCCTAGATGATGTGCTTGCATTTTGCAAAAGTTCTTTTTCAACTTCGGGTACGAGGGTTGGAGTGAAATCGGCCACGAAGTCCGCCAAAATTTGGGACTTGATGGCCGTTCAATGTTGATACTCGATATCGTACCGACTGAGTTCGACGGCCCATTTGGCTAGTCGCCACGATAGTTCAGGCTTGTGTAAAATATTACGAAGTGGGTACGTGGTTAATACGCATATGGGGTGACATGGAAAGTATGGTTTTAACTTTCAAGAAGCGCTTATCAGTGCAAGTGCCAATTTATCTAAGTGTGGATACCTAGTTTCTGCTTCTCGTAGGGTTCGACTTACCTATTAAACGGGAAATTGAGTACCTTGCTCTTCCTGAACTAGGACACCACTTACCGCGATTTCCGATACTGCCAAGTACAAGTAAAGTTTCTCATCTGCCATTGGAGTGTGAAGCAGTGGTGGGCTCGATAGGTACCACTTTAATTCCTCTAATGCTTGTTGGCACTCTGGGGTTCAAGTAAAATTGTTCTTCTTTTTGAGCAAAGAGAAGAATCTGTGGCTTCGATCCGATGACCTCGAGATGAATCAACCTAAGGTAGCTATCCGTCTAGTTAGCCTCTGCACGGCCTATACACTATCCATGATGGTGATGTCTTCGATGGCCTTGGTTTTATTAGGGTTGATCTCGATCCCCCGGTTTCAACACCATAAAGCCCAAGAGTTTGCCCGAACCGACCCCGAAAGCACATTTCTCGGGGTTTAGCTTCATGTTATGTCTCCTTAAAATATCGAACGTTTCCTACAAATGAGCCAAATGGTCCTCTGCGTGCACGGACTTAACTAGCATGTCATCGATGTAAACTTCCATTAACTTACCTATTTGTTCTTCAAACATTTTATTTACTAGGGGTTGGTTAGTAGCTCCCGCATTTTTCAGCCCAAAGGGCATCACATTATAGTAATATTTTCCATAATTAGTAAAAAAATGAAGTTTTTTCCTGGTCTTCCGGGTTCATTTGAATTTGGTTTGTATACGGCTAAAATCAGATAAACCAATTTCACGGTCGGCTAGGCATTGCACAATTTAATCTCGAAAGGTCCGAAGCATAGCTCGGGGTTTGAAGTCCTCGAGGGTTCTTTGTGCCCGGTGTCGAGGCAGAACGAACTAGTGGTTATCACAAGTATGCGGGGAGTTCCCTAGGAGCATTATTTTCCTGACAATGTTTGCACTAACAGTGACAGCCTGCATCAGGCTGATTGAGTGGTTGTACCGGTTACTTTATGTAATAATTACGCATATGTCATATTGAGATTTTCCCCTCATATATAAAAGCGGACCCTTGCCACTTTGTAAAAAGGAGAGATGTGATACTCAAGAGAGAATACACTACATTCAAGAACATTCTCTGCTCTCTAGCTTGAACATATTCTCTTGGTTTCTTTATTTACATTTATTGCTTGTTTTCATTGTGTTCTATTAATTGTTCTTCATTTATTGCTTATTATTGGTCATAAAGAGCCGCAATCACAGCTCTCATAACTGTTAGTCCTTCATGGACTGCCCTTAATCGGGCATCCGATTCCACCTCGAGGCCCCGTATACGCAAGCTCGAGGCCCCGATTCCCAACTATTCGGTTTGGTTAACAAGCTGTCTACAAACTATCGTTTTAGTTTCGAATCCTTCGCTTAGCATCCATTGTTTAACAACCAGCATACAAATAGATCACATATTTTTAGAACCACAAAATCAAATCTAATTGTTATTACCACTTTCAAGGTAAACAGTTTGGCGCCCACCGTGGGGCTAAAAATAATAGTGATTGTTTTCTTGCTGGTTTACTACATAACGCAAGTTATCTTTCACACTTTTTCTTGTCCAAGATCTTTTTATTTCATGTCAAAATGTCTAACTCAGTATACGCACGTGAAAACAACAATCTTGAGGGCCACGGAGAAAATGGCGTGGCTGTTCCAGGTGTTGGCATACCACCACGAAACCCTGAGGATGCACCAGAACCAATTCCCGTGGATGTGGTCTCGCGCAACGCTCAATACATCGAAATAATTTCCCACGCCAACAAGAATATACGCCGAGGAAATCAACAAGGCACTCAGGAAGAAAAAGAGGCAAATAGGGGAAGCGAAGTGAAAAAACCTCAACACATCGTTCATAAGATTATCGGGGGGCCGACGTTCCCCAGGGGCCAAAATCAAGCGTATAAAGGTTTCTGCGACAACGCAAGGACAAACCCAGGGCCGGATACCCGAGGACACCCTCGCGTTCAGTGAAGAAGACTTTGAGACTCTATCTCATCCACACAATGATGCGCTGGTAATCTAGTTTCTCTTAAATAACATCCAAATTAAACATGTGCTCGTGGACCCAGGTAGCTCGGCCAACATAATTAGGTCGACGGTGGTAGAACAGCTCGGATTGCTCGATCGGGTCATGCCTACCTCCCGAATCCTCAACGGCTTCAACATAGCCGACGAAGCAACTGAAGGAGAGATCACCCTCTCGGTAAACATATCTGATGCAGTTCAAGATACCAGATTCCACGTCATTAAAGGTGACACAAGGTACAATGCCTTGCTCGGTAGGCCATGGATACATAACATGAAGGCGGTACCATCGACCTTGTATGAGATGATAAAGTTTCCAAAAAAGGACGGAATAAAGACAGTATATGGCAAGCAACATGCGGCGAAGGAAATGTTCGCGGTCCATGAAGAGGTACCGGATTCCATACAATCCACCTAGGAAGAATTGGAAACCCTATAAACCCCCGAGGATGATGAAGAGGACTTCCTCACTCCCAGAACCTTCATTGCCCCCAAAGAATCGGATGCAAGAAAGTCGACTGTTGAAGAGCTGGAGCAAGCCGTATTGGTCGAGCATCTCCCAGATCGGATGGTATACCTGGGGACGGGATTAACCCCCAAACTCAGGAAAAAACTCATTTTATTCCTTATTAATAACATCGATTGCTTTGCTTGGTCCCATTTAGACATGACAGAGATCCCACCGGAGATAACCACCCATCGGCTAAGTGTCGATCCCAGGTACAAACCTGTGAAGCAAAAAAGGAGATCCCAGTCCGAGTTAAATCATGCATTCATCAAAGATGAGGTAACAAAGCTCCTCAGGATAGGGTCTATTAGGGAAGTAAAATATTCCGAATGGCTGGCCAATATGGTGGTAGTTCCCAAAAAGGGGAATAAGCTAAGAATGTGTGTAGATTATAAAGATCTAAATAGGGCGTGCCCGAAGGACTTATTCCCGCTGCCCAACATCGATTGTTTGATCAATGCCACGACCGACCATGAAACCCTCACCTTCCTCGATGCATATTCGGGGTATAATCAAATTCAGATGAACCCCGAGGATAGAGAAAAGACTTCAATCATCACAATGTTCGGTACGTACTGCTATAATGTAATGCCCTTTGGGCTAAAAAACGCAGGTGCCACATACCAACGCCTAGTTAACAAGATGTTCGAACATCAAATAGGCAAGTCCATGGAAGTTTATATTGACGACATGCTAGTTAAGTCCCTGTGCGCAGAGGACCATTTGACTCATTTGCAGGAAACGTTCGACATCCTCAGAAGTTACAACATGAAGCTCAATCCCGAGAAGTGTGCCTTCGGGGTTGGATCGGGAAAATTCTTAGGGTTCATGGTATCGAACAGAGGAATCGAGATCAACCCCGACAAAATCAAAGCCATCAAAGCAATTACGGCGGTAAATAACGTAAAGGCCGTGCAGCGGCTGACCGAGCGGATAGCAGCCCTGGGTTGGTTCATATCAAGATCATCGGACAGGAGTCACCATTTCTTCTCCTTGCTAAAAAAGAAAAACAACTATGAATGGACTCCGGAATACCTACGCGCCTTAGAGGAGTTGAAGGGATACCTGACGAGCCCGCCTTTGCTCCACACCCAAAAGAGGGTGAAGCATTGTATTTGTACCTGGCCATATCCGAGATAGCGGTAAGCGGTGTACTGGTTCGAGAAGAACAAGGTACGCAATTCCCTGTTTATTATGTAAGCCGGACCCTGGGTGATGCCGAAACAAGATATCCGCATCTGGAAAAGCTAGCTCATGCATTAATAAGTGCGTCTCAAAAAAATTGAAACCATACTTCCAATGTCATCATATTTGCGTTTTAACAACGTATCCCCTTCGAAGCATGCTGCATAAACCCGAATTATCGGGTCGGCTGGCCAAATGGGCCATCGAACTCGGGGGATATGATATCAAGTATCAGCCCCGAACGGGCACAAGTCTCAAATTTTGGCAGACTTTGTAGCCGACTTCACTCCATCCCACGTACCCGAGGTCGAGAAAGAACTTTTGCCAAAAAAGGGCACATCTGCCGGGGTATGGACACTGTTCACTGACGGCGCCTCGAACGTAAGAAGATCCGGTCTCAGCATAGTTCTAAAGCCACCTACGGGTGGCATGATTAGACAATATATAAAAACCGCAAAGTTAACTAACAATGAGGCCGAGTATGACGCTATGATTGCAGGTCTAGAATTGGCCAAGGGCCTAGGAGCTGAAGTCATTGAAGCAAAATGCGATTCCCCCTTGGTGGTAAATCAGGTAAATGGGAGCTTCGAAGTTCGGGAAGATAGGATGCAAAAATACTTAGACTAGATTCAAGTCACATTGCACCGCTTTAAAGAATGGACTCTGGTCCACATACCTCGAGAGGAAAACAGCGAAGCCGATGCCCTCGCAAACTTGGGGTCATCTGTCGAGGAAGATGGCATACTCTCTGGATCTGTTGTTCAACTATCCAAATCAATGATCGAGGAAGTCCATGCCGAGATCAACTCTACTAGCCTAACATGGGATTGGAAAAATAAATATATCGATTATCTGGAAAGCGGGAAGCTACCCGCAGACCCAAAAGAGTCGAGGGACCTGCGAACCAAAGCGGCCCGATTCTCGATCGACGAAAACAGAGCTCTTTACAGAAGAACTTTTGATGGCCCACTAGCAGTATGTTTGGGGCCAGGAGAAACGGACTATGTGCTCCGAGAGATCCACGAGGGCACCTGCGGAAACCACTCTGGTGCTAATCCCTTGGTTCGAAAAATAATCAGGGCAGGCTACTATTGGGACGGCATGGAGAAGGACACCAAAGAATTCGTCCGCAAGTGTGACAAATGCCAAAGATTTTCCCCAATGATTCACCAACCTAGTGAACAACTACATTCTGTTTTGTCGCCATGGCCGTTCATGAAGTGGGGGATGGACATCGTCGGACCTCTACCGACGGCACCAGGTAATGCTAGATTTATTTTATTTTTGACTGACTACTTCTCGAAATGGGTTGAGGCACAGGCCTTTGAAAAAATAAGAGAAAAAGAAGTCATTAATTTCACCTGGGACCACATCATGTGCCGATTCGGAATTCCTTCTGAGATAACGTGCGATAACGGGAAGCAATTCATCGGAAGCAAAGTGACTCAGTTCCTCGAGGACTACAAGATCAAAAGGATCCTGTCGATGCCCTAGTACCCATGTGCAAATGGCTAAGCCGAATCTACAAACAAAACCATCATTCAAAACTTAAAGAAGAAGTTGGAAAGCGCAAAGGGAAGATGGAGAGAAATATTACCCGAACTACTCTGGGCATACCGAACGACTCCAGAATCAAGAACGGGGGAAACGCCTTTCTCCCAGGTATACAGCGCCGAGGCTTTGATACCGGTTAAGGTCGGGGAACCTACAGCCAAATTTTGACACACCACCAAGAGCTCGAACAATGAGGCCATGACTACTACTCTCGAACCATTAGATGAAAAGCGAGAAGCTTCACTAGTCAGAATGGCCGCACAAAAACAGAGAATCGAAAGATACTACAACAGGAGAACAAATATCTGATATTTTGGAATCCGGGACATAGTCCTAAGGAAAGTCACCTTGAATACTCGAAATCCTAATAAAGGAAAGGTGGGTCAGAACAGGGAAGGACCGTACCGCGTCCTCGGGTAGTCGGCAAAGGGCCCTATAAACTCGACACCATAGAAGGCGAACAACTTCCAAGCAGTTGGAATATATCAATGCTCAAACGCTATTACTGCTAAAAGCTCAAAAGGCCTTAGGTTTCAAAGGCATAAGTTGCACTCTTTTCCTTCGATCGGGTTTTTCTTTTCATCCCAAAAAAGGGTTTTCACCGACAAGGGTTTTAACGAGGCAACATCTATATGCCACCTAAGGCAGACCCAAAAAGTACTCAAGGCTTCTCTTCAATCAACCTCGAATACTGGGGGGCATCCCCCCGGAAGGTCACCTCGCCAGAGAAGCCAAAGATATGCTAGATAGGGTATCGATAGGAAAATGATGTACCGGGCCAAACGGTCGAACGAACCATGTCAGTATAGAACAATCAAGCCCTCGACAACGAAGACGTGTATACTTGTACTAAGTAATCAAAGGATACTTTCCCCTCAATCAAAGCATTTCGCGTTTCAAAGAAGTTCGCTATTTCTTACAAAAATGACCCCAGGGCCAAAAAACGCCCCGAACACACGGGGACTAGCGTCAAAACTCAAAGCCATATAGCCTCCAGGTCAAAAGCTTAGAACTCGTATGCCCTCAACAAGGCAATATCAAGTTTACAAAAATGGCTCCAGAAGCCAAAAACGTCCCGAACACTCAGGGATTGGCGTCGAGAACTTGAGCCGTCTAACCTCCGGGGCGAAAGCTTCAAACTTATAAGCCCTCAATGAGGCAACATCAAGTATACAAAAATGGCTCTGAAGCCTAGAAAACTCTCAATGTCTTGGGGACTGCCGCCAATCGCCATCACTTCAGCTTATCAAAAACCCGAGGCCATAAGATCCCATACGGGCAACCTCGGTCTCGTAAGACCTATGTAAGGCAACAACAAAAATATCTGTAAGACCTCAAGCAAGGCATGAACTATACTTATACGAAGTAACAAAACTATATGACCTCAAGGAAGACATGAACCATACTTATACCAAGTAGCCAAAACTGTAAGACCTCAAGTGAGGCATGTTCAAATTTATAAGACCTTACAAAAGGCATAAACCCGATCTTAAAGTTAAGGCTATATATCGAACTTGTAAGACCCTTAAAAAGGCATCCCCTCGATATAGACGCTGAAACTATTTCACTCGCGGACTGAAAGGCTCCGGTCGAACACAATGACTATGGTCACAAGTCTGTACCAGCCAAACTAATGCGACTCAGGGATGCCCGACCGTCTCTATGAAATCACGGGCCTTAAATTACTTCGAAAGTATTTTGAAAAGAACCGGTTAAACAGGCTACCCTCGACATAGTCAAAAGAGCTTCGACCATGTCAGCTCCAAACTACAGGCTTCGAAACACTCAGCCACCGAGCAAAACCACCCGAGCTGCTCCTATATTGCATATAACGACTCACAAATCAAGGTTTTTATCAGACCGTCGAAGAGCCAGGCAAACATAAATTTCAAAAAGTCTATAACGACGGAAAAATAAAGCCTATATTAGAGGTCGTACCGACCCTAATGCGTACGAGCCACTGTCGCCAGCCTATATAAAGGGTCGTGCCAACCCTAATGCATAAGAGCCACTATCGCCAACCCATATAAAGGGTCGTGCCGACCCTAATGTGTAAGAGCCACTGTCGCCAGCCCATATAAAGGGTCGTGCCAACCCAAATGCGTAAGAGCCATCGTCGCCAGCCTATATTAAAGGTCGTACCGACCCTAATACGTAAGAGCCATTGCCGCCAGCCCATATAAAGGTCGTACCAACCCAATGTGCAAGAGCCACTTCTGCCAGCCCATATAAAGGGTCGTACCGACCTAACGTGTGAGAGCCTAAGGTTTAGCTTAAAATTTGCAAACTTGAGGGCCAATGAGCTCGAGTCAAAATCTGACTCGGAGACTAAGCCCGAAATAGTTAACTAAAAAATGCCCAAGGGCACATACGTGAGAACCGCTATCGCTGGCTTAAGTCAAAAGATCATGCCGACCAAATGGGCAAAGGCCTACGGGCCAGCTTAACAAGCCTCAGGGCCGAATTATATACCTAAGGGTCATTACCCGAAGTCCAGTTCACCTGGCCAATCATCAAATGGCATATAAATTCAAAATAAAGAAAGATATGCACAAGCAGAAGAAAATGCATTAAAGATGAAACCAAAGGTTTTCTTCTATGCGTGTACGCGAAAGAATACAAAGGCTACTTTGGCAAACGCTCTCTGAAAGCCCCACAGAAAGAGTCAAAAAGGAAAAAGCCTACTCTACTTCTTCCTCGGGGACTATGGACCGACGGCCCCCTCAATAACTACACTTTCAATAGCTCGGCCGTAACCTCCGGGTTTCCAACGGCCTCCTCCCCTTCAGGGACTCCGCTTCCATCTTCATCGCCTCCCAAGTCACTGCTTGACTCGTCTTCGGAAGGAAGCAGGGATACAGCTTCCACTTCCAAGGTCTTCACCCTCTCAATTTCGGCAATTAAATCAATGCCCCCCGCATATATATCCTCGGGCGCCTATCTCCGAGATTCTAACCGGCATGCTCCACTGCTCGGGTCAGGCGTAGCTCAGCCTCTTTGAACACCTTCTGTGCATGAGCATTTGCAGTAGCAGCGTCATCCTTATGCAAGGCCACAAGCGTCTCGGCATCAGCCCTGACTTCGGATAGCGTAGTAGCCAACTCAGTATGGAGATCCTTATACTTACTGCTCTCGGCCCTCGCATCTTCGAGGCAATGCCCGACCAAAATCACCTCTCCCCGGAGGGCATCTTTCTTAGAGACTGCCTCACTCAAATGCCGCTTAAGTTCGATGATTTTAGAGTCCCTAGCTCGGAGCTTCTTCCCCAGAAGGACATCTTTCTCCTTAAACTGCAAAAATCGACCAAAAGATATTAAAGCATTGAAGTCCGTTAGACATGTAGACAAAAAACAAACGAGAGCTATGTAACCTGTTCAGCAAGCCGAGCCTTTTCCCGGGATGCCGCCTCCAAGCAATCTCGAAGGCCACGGAGTTCTTCCTCCCTCTTGGTAGAAAAAGCCCTGAGCTCATCAGCTTCTGTGGTAACCTTCATATATTCGTCCTCGTGGCAAATGAGCTCGGTTCCAAAATTGGAAAATGTTCGATTATAGAGCACCTTGGCCTGGAACCACAAAAGAAATAAGGTTAGCAGGGCAAAGGGCGGGGCACCAAGCAGAATTTATAAATAGATTACCTGATCACATAGCCTGTCAATCTCATTGAATATGAGCAAAATGTCAGGGCCAGGCTTTTCCTCGGGCACAGGAGAAGGTTTTTTAAAACATATTCTATCACCAACGGACGTCCCCACATCTCGAGACTCCGTATTGGGGGCGTCTTGCGTCTCCCTCGAAGGAAAAGCCGATTTCGTAGGGGAATCACTCACTTTAACGACCTCGACCGAATCAATCGGGGTCATCCCTTGCTTCAGAGGAGCTTCGGGATTAGGCTCCCCCAGATCGCCTACCGAGCTCACCTCGGCTCGAGGGTAATTTTGGCCGTCAATCGTCTCGGCAGTACCACCCGATACACCCTTGTAGGCCTCTTCAGCCCGAGGCAGGGCGACATCGGAACCAGGCCGCGACTCGAAAGCCGTCAATTCAACTGTATGTGAAACAGTCAGATCCTCTCCCCCTTCGGGTGCTATCAAGGGATCGTATTTCTTTCCGTCCTCAGCTCGAGGGCTCCCCGGTGCTTCTGAAATTAAAGCTATTGGATCATCCTTAGGATCTTCCACTCTAGTTCTCTTGGATTTCGGAGGATAAGTCGACGACCTCCCTCGTTTCATCCTCTCTTCGTCGGGTTTCGAGGCATCCGCTTCACCAGGCAGAGTTTTTCTCATCAAGAACACCTCCCCCAGACCTGCCCAAATAAACAAACAAGCACGAAGAATGAGAACGCATTTAGCAGTAACTTTGTAAAATTGAAACTACAGCTGAAAATGAAGTCCCACCATGATCCTTGGCTTCCCATCGAGCCCTGGATAAATCGGGCCACACGCGCTCGGCATATGGGCAAATCGAGTCCAGTTTAGCTACCCAGCCCGAAAGTTTCCTAACCGCATCAGGGTATGCCGCAGCCGCTGTATCAGCGAAGGAGGTCAGTTCGTGAGGACATGCATCTGAAAGAAAGAAACGTGCAGTTAGTTGAGTATGTCCACTTACGCTTCATGTTCCATCTTTCGGGGAACGACATCCTCTCTGCGGGGATCATGTCCGAAGTCCTAACTCGAACAAAGCGGCTCATCCACCCCCCGTTCCTAAGCTTGTCATTACAAGCGAAGAGGGCCCCCGAGGCTCGGCAACGGAGCTTAATCAGGCCCCCACGAAAAAGTTGGGGACTATACATTCTGATCAAATGATCAAGGGTGAAGGGCATCCCCTTAATCATATTCGTATAATACTCGGTCATGTAAACTATACGCCAGAATGACGGATGAATTTGGCCGAGTGTCACTTGATATCGTTCGCAGAAGTCTAGGATCACGGTGTCTATCGAAGGCATGGATGGCACCGCCGGACCAAGGGTAAATGGGTAGGTATACACACTGAGGAAGTCAACCTTATACGTCGCTACATCCTCGCCCAGAGAAGGAACCTCCACTAATACCGCATCCCCCTAACGATAGTCGATTTTCACCCTTTCAAGGTCCGTTATGAAACTGATATATCGAGACGCGGGCTCAAATTGCCCCGTCTTCGAGGAAGATCTTTCGACCTTAAAATCAGAGGACATCTCAAAGGCCTCCGGAACGCATTCTCCGGCACTAAGAAATGCCACTGCTTTACCCTCTGAGGGGAGCGCGGAGGAAAAAGGCTCATCTTCCTGGGGGATAGAGATGGAAGTGTTCGACATTTTTGTCAGAGGGTCTCAAAGAAGCAACAAAAAATGCTCGGGGTTTGAAGTCTTCGAGGGTTATTCGTGCCCGGTGTCAAGGCAGAATGAACTAGTGGTTATCACAAGTAAGCGGGGAGTTCCCTAGGAGCAGTATTTTCCTGACAATGTCTACACTAACAGTGACAGCCTGCATCAGGCTGATTAAGTGGCTGTCCCAGTCACTTTATGTAATAATTACGCATATGTCATATTGAGATTTTCCCCTCATGTATAAACGGGGACCCTTGCCACTTTGTAAAAAGGAAAGATCTGATACTCAAGAGACAATACACTACATTCAATAACATTCTCTGCTCTCTAGCTTGAACATATTCTCTTGGTTTCTTTATTTACATTTATTGCTTGTATTCATTATGTTCTATTAATTATTCTTCATTTATTGCTCATTATTGGTCATAAAGTGTCGCAATCACAGCTCTCATAACTGTTAGTCCTTCATCGACTGCCCTTAATCGGGCTTCCAATTCGACCTCGGGGCCCCGTATACGCAAGCTCGAGGCCCCGATTCCTAACTATTCGGTTTGGTTAACAAGCTGTCTACAAATTATCGTTTTAATTTCCAATCCTTCGCTTAGCATCTATTGTTTAACAACCGGCATAAAAATAGATCACATATTTTTAGAACCACAAAATCAAATCTAATTGTTATTACCATTTTCAAGGTAAACATGGTTATACCCGGAATAGGCATTGAGAAAGGTAAGGATCTTGTTGCCAGCCGTGGTATCGATCATGCGATCGATGTTAGGCAGTGGAAAAGAATCATGCCTTGTTTAACTCCTTATAGTCTACTAACATTCTAAGTTTGTTCCCTTATTTAGGGACTACAACTACATTGGCTAGCCATTCGGGATATTTTACTTCCCTAATGGACCTATTTTGAGAAGTTTAGTTACCTCGTCCTTTATGAATGCATGCTTTACCACGGACTGGGGCCTTCTCTTTTGTTTCACCGATTTGAACCTGGGGTCAAGGTTTAGCCGATGCGTTGTTATCTCCGGTGGAATCCCTGGCATATCTAAATGGGACCAAGAAAAACAATCCATGTTATCAATATTAAAGTGAATAAGCTTTTTCCTGAGTTCAGGGGTTAACCTCGTTCCCAGTTATACCTTTGGCTTGGGCAGGTGCTCGATCAATATAACCTGTTCCAGCTCTTCGACTGTTGGTTTGGTGGCGTCGGAGTCTTTGGGAACAGTAAAGGTTTGAGGGGTTAGAAAATCCTCTTCTTCTTCTTCTATCTCATGTTTTCCCGATTCGGTCGAGGCCGATGGCTGTGATTGCTATTTGGCTTCCTATTTACCTTTGATGCTCGACCTGTCTGAAGTTGATAGTGTTTATATTGATGTTACCTCATCGATTGCAAACATTTCCTTTGCGGCATGCTGCTCCCAGTATACTATTTTTACATCGTCCGTCGTAAGAAATTTCATCATTTGGTGGAGAGTCGAGGGGACTACCCTCATGTTGTGGATCAGAGGCCTTCCGAGTACGGCATTATACCTCATATCGCCCTCGATCATGTGGAAATTGGTATCTTGAATGGTTCCAACTACGTTCACTGGTAAAATAATCTCCCCCTTACTTGTTTCACTAGCCATGTTGAAGTCGTTTAAGACCCGAGCTGCGGGCACGATTTGATTTTATAGACCGAGTTGCTCCACGATCCTCGATCGGATGATATTTACTGAGCTACCTAGATCCACTAAAACACGCTTAACTTGAATTGTATTTAATAAGATAGAAATTACCAGAGCGTCGTTGTGTGGCTGAGAAATGCCTTCCGCTTCTTCGTCGTTGAATGATAAGGAGCCTTCGGGCACATAATCTCAGGTTCGTTTTTCCCTAGTGATTGACACCTTAGTGAGTTTGAATATGGGTCCCTGTGGGACATCGACCCCACCGACGATCATATGAATGACATGCTGGGGTTCCTCCTGTTCATTTTTCCTGTTGGCGTTCCTTCCCCTGAAATGATTCTTAGCTCGATCGCTGAGGAACTCTCGAAGGTGACCTTCGTTGAATAGATGGGCTACCTCTTCCCTCAGTTGCATGCAATCCTCGGTTTTGTGACCATGCGTGCCATGATACTTGAACATCAAATTTGGGTTTCTTTGGGAAGGGTCGGTTTGTATGGGTCTGGACCACCTAGTATCTTTGATCCTGCCGATCGCCGATAGAATGCCCGATGCGTTGATGCTGAAGTTATAATCTGTTAAACGAGGTGCCTCCACGGGATCGTCATGCTTATCAAAACCACTTTTGCTCATAAGTCCCCGAGAATTCTGCCCTCGATTGATTCTTCGATCATTCCGGGAGGGATTGCGTCTTTAACCATTGGTCCTTCTATCCGTGGTATATGGTTGATATCGTTCTCTGTTCAACCTTGGCTCTCTATTGACGTCTCCCGAGGTTTAACTGCCAACCTATTTGGATGTACTGAACCGGAAGGGGCTCCTAATTGGTCGTTCTCAACCCTGATCTTCGATTGATATCGATTGTGCACATCTGCCCAAGTTACAGCTGGATACTCGATCAAATTTTGTTTCAAATGTCGTGATGCTATCGAACTCCGCTCGTTCATCCTTTGGGTGAAAGCTTGAACGGCCCAATCATCTGTGACCGGTGGCAACTCCATGCGTTTCATTTGAAATCGGAATACGAACTCCCTTAGCATTTCGTTTTCCCTTTGTCTTATCTTAAAAGAGTTCGATTTTCTTGTTGCGACCTTTATGGCCCCGGTGTGTGCCTTCACGAAAGAATCTGCTAACATGGCAAAGGAGTCGATGGAATTTGGTGCCAGGTTGTGATACCAAATCATTTCTCCCTTTGACAAAGTTTCCCCAAATTTTCTCAGCAAAACGGACTCAATCTCATCACCATCTAAGTCATTTCCTTTAATTCTACATGTGTACAAAGTGATGTGTTTATTAGGATCTGTGTTCCTGTTGTATTTAGGTATATCCGGCATACGAAACTTCTGAGGAATGGGCTTCGGAGCCGCACTCTGAGGAAATGGCTTTTGCACAAACTTTAGTCCAATCCCTTTAGGATCAGGGGTGCCCCCGGTATCTGATCAACTCGGGAATTGTATGTTTCCACTTTTTTACCATTATCATCTATTTTCTTCTCTCCTGACTCAATTCTTTTGGTGAGCTCCTCGAGCATTTTCATTATTGCAGGATCAACCC
This sequence comes from Nicotiana attenuata, assembly GCF_001879085.1. Taxonomy (NCBI): domain Eukaryota; kingdom Viridiplantae; phylum Streptophyta; class Magnoliopsida; order Solanales; family Solanaceae; genus Nicotiana; species Nicotiana attenuata. The sequence goes on along the minus strand of NW_017670908.1, from coordinate 184,672 downwards.
TTGATTTGTTACAATTCGACCTTTCTGGCACTGGCTCAGTTCGGCGAGTGATTTATGGCTTTGACCACACTTTGAGCCCTATGTTGATTTTGCAATTGAGCAATTGCAGCCTACTGAGCCTGTAGCATCTTGAATTTTACCTGGAGGCTAACTCCCTCGTCTTCTCTGCCTTGTGTACCTTGTCTACCAGATCGGCCTTCCCTGCATACACTCCCCTCGGGGTTCGCACCTAGGTCCACATTTAGAGCAACGTGTGAACTGATATCGACTGGATTGGCGACCACCGCTCCCCCGAGATTAGACGGTAGCACCCCGGCTCCTGGAGCAATTACATTGTCATTTCTCCCATGAAATCTGAGACCATCATCACCATGTACTGGTGCGTTTTGTGAGTTTGACATACTTTAACCTGAGAGCAAAAATACTTGACAAGAACAAGTGTGAAAATAACGCGTGTTATCAGAATCAGCACTGAAACAATCACTATTATCCTTAGCCCCACGGTGGGTGCCAAACTGTTTATCCTAAAACTCGAGTAACAATTAAATTTGTATTGTGGTTTTAAGGATATGTGATTTAATTCAATGCCAATTAATAAACAAGGAACTAAATAGATAAATTAGGGAATAAGATAGATCAAACCAGTGTGTAAGCTAAATCTCAACATCGAATTGTGATAACCTCGAGGTATGATAATGGGAATAACGAAATGATAAAACAACTCTGATTAACAGTAAGTGAAATAGCAAGAGAAATAACCAGCGTATATTTTCTTATCAATGAGTAATAATCAATGTGTTACAAATGGATGGGATCCCCCCTTTATAGGGGAGTCCTAAATAAGGTACACTCCAATTATAGTAGGAAATCATATTTGACAACAGTTTAACCACTGAAGATCAATCCATTCTAAAATTTACGCCGTGATCTCCGGCCTGTTGCGGGTATCTCGCTCTTTTCGTTACTGACTCATACCGGCGTCACCTCGAAGCATGCCTTCTTCTGACCTCAGTAAGTGTTATTGACCACGACCTTGGGAAGGAACTTCGACCCCAAGCTCGACGTCCTGGTTTTCCGACGTGGTATCTCTTTTTCCATCAAAGACCAAAATCGGGTAGCTCCAATTTCCACCGTATACAAATATCATCCTTATATCTACCAACATTGAATGACAACATGCATTATTTGTTCACCTTTAGTTCACCTCTATCATTTAACCATTGGAGTCTATAGGGAGTAGGATGTTTCATGCATGCAAGTCCCAGTTTTTTTCACGAAGTATGAACTCACAACATTAGCACAACTACCACTATTAATGATCATAGAATAAGTTTTCATCTTTATCCCACACCTAGTATGAAACATATTCTCCCTTTTTCCTTCACTATTGCTTCCCAAATTGATAGTCATAATCCTCCTAGCTACCCCAATCATGCCATCAATAAAAGGTAGTTCTGCTTCTTCTTCATCATCACTCACATTTGTCGCCTCTTCCTCACTTTTTTACTCTCGTATTCTCCACTCATAATCTTCCTAGCCACCCAATCATACCAGTATGAGGTATCTTTTATATCGCCTTGATCACTCATATCTCCCTCTTCTTCTTCACCCTCACTTTTTTCACTCTTATATCATCCATCTTCTCTAAGAATGATGTTTCTTTTACTTGGACATTCATGCATCAAATGTCCCCTTCCCTTATATTTATGACATTGAATAGAACTAGAAGGTGTAGAAGGCTTATGGTTAAACCTTCCTCCTTGTTCTCAAATTTACCTTTACCCTTGTCTTCTTAAGGTCTAGAAGAATTATTCATCTCTTGATTCGGCCATGGCTTCTTGGAGATGGTGTTTGACTGACCTTTCCACGAGCTAGTCTGTTTTCTTTTATTTTTCTTTTCTAACTTTATAGACAAGTCAACTAACTCATTGTATTGTTACATGTTGTTGTAATTCTACTACATCACTTATTTTCTTATTTAAACCCTTTAAAACCTTAGCCATTGCAGCCTTTTCTTCCTCCATACAATTAGCTTGGATCATAGCCATATCCATAGACATAAAGTATTCATCCACAAACATGAACCTTTGCTTCAATGTTTGAAGACGTCGTTATATCTCTCTTTGAAAGTGTGATGGCACAAATCTCTTCCTCATAACCCTCTTCATCTCAGCCCAAGTAGAAATTGGTGCTTATCCTTCTTGCAATTTGTCCCTAGTAAGCTTTTTCCTCCAAATAATAGCATAGTCAGAAAACTCAACAACAAGTTTAACCTTCTTACACTCAGTGTAGTTGTGGCAGTCAAAGATGGCTTCAACCTTCTCTCCCAACCAAGGTACAAGTCTTTATCCCTTGTTCCCTTGAAAGATGGCATATACATCTTTATACCACTTATATTATAATCTTCTAGTCTACCTCTTTGTCCCCTCCTATCGCTTCTCACCCCATCAAAATCAATATCATTAAAATCATCTATAGGGTTTTCTTGATTTACAATGGGAGCAAGGGGTACATTTCTCCAAGCTTGGGGCCTAACATTATTTCTCTTCCTAAGCCCAGCTACTGTATCATTTTGCTCAGCAATGGTGTCCCTCATCTCTTGGAATTTTGCAAATTACACCTTTTGAATTATTAATGCATAGCTTGCAAGGTAAAATCATTTCTTGATTTGATTTCCGACTCTTGGAGAACCCTTTGTTCATCATCACTACCTGTACGTGATGCCGCGCACCCTTTTTCCTTCTGCGGAATCGGGTTTATGACATTTTGGTTGGGATAACTCTTTCCTTTTAGAAAGGGGTTTTGGAATTTTTGAAGAGTTTCCACCTAACGATTTTAAGGTGCGTTAGGGCACCTATAGGGTTCAACTACAACTACGTTTGATAACCAGAGATAGGGTAAGGGCTTGAAATTATCCCAAGGGGAAGGTGTTAGGCACCCCTCAAGATCCACTAGGGTGGTTCCCGGCCAGATAATTTTTTGTGAATTTGTGCAATTTCAAGTAAACAAATAAGTCTCAAATAATAGGGGATTTTGAATACACAAGTGTTTGAAAACGATTAAATAAAGCAAAAGTTTTGAAAAGAGTTATAACTAAGCATATTGATGAATGTAAAGGGGTCCTAGGTTTGTTTGTAATATGGATCACATCAATGCAATACACGGTAATCACTCCTCAAAAGAGGGGCTACACGTGGTATTAGTGCATCGGTCATCATATCCATATCTACCCTTCCCACCCCGTAAAAGGATTAAAGCGCGGATTGGCCTCGATCTCTATTGCGTGCTATTGCCCGTCCCATTCCTGTCAGTCCCGGAGGAATTTTCGGACTACTATTCCTATAGGAGGGAGGATTTAGGTTGACTCTTAGGTTTAAAGGTAAAAGGCTAAGGCGACATACAAAACACGTAGGACTACATTTAAAGGGAAAACATGTAAGCAATCAGAAGGCTCATATAATCCTCCGCAAACAATACATATAAGTAGTACGACTCAAACATAGTTAAAGTCTGAATTTTCTGTGTCCTAAAGCAGGGGATTTGAGTCAGAACTTATATAGCTCAGATAAGAAGTCCGAATCAGGCCTGCCTGTTGGTTGTAGCAGTTTGATAACTAACGAAGGTAGTTCCAGTTTTATTCAAGTATTTACCTAAGGCTTGCCTAGGCATAATATATCCTATGAGCATGATATCTAGAGTGACGTTGTATATAGTGATTAATTTTAAACAGGCAATTTGGATCCTATAAACATGATTTCTAAACCGTATTGATAAAAGGAGTAGGTTGTTTAAGCTGATTCAGGACAGTTCGAGTCAAACAAATTTTTTTTACTAAACTGGTTTTAGATCCTATAGGCATGATCTCTATTACAGCTAATTTTATTCCTACAGACATGGTATCTAAGTATTAAAGGTTGATTTTGGTCCTATAGACATGGTATCTAATTGAACATAAGGTGGAGTAGGCAGGATTAATTTGATCACAGCGAAATTCCTATAGGCATGATTTCTTTAAAAATATTGTCTTTAATCTTATAGGCATGACATCTAATTTCGAAGCTGATTTTAACCCTATAGTCATGGTGTCTGATTATAGCCATTTAGATCTTATAGGCATGATGTCTAAGTATGGAAGTAAAACATGTAGAATTTATTAAACAGATCCTATAGGCATGTTATCTACCCTTTCTAATAACTTAAAACATGCATAATTACCCCCATCCCTTTTCACTAGCCAATCCCAATATCTGTTACAAATTATTGCAGACCAAATATTGAATTACAAAAGAAGTGCTGAAATAAGAAATTACGACCAAAAGAAGCCTGATCTTGACTTCCTATCTGAGTTATATAATTAATCACTTCAAATGCCAATGATGTTCAAAGCCTTTCTCATACCTAGGTGTGTCAAAGTTCCCTAAGAGTCTCAAGGGACCCCGGGCAGTGCTTACACCCAGGTTTGCATAACTAGACAGAAATGAGTGCAATGTGGAAGGGTCAGCCCTTATGTGTCCAAGTTCAGAGGGAGCTCAAGGGTCCCAAGGAAAGGCTCACACAAGAGGGGCAGAACCTAAGTTCTAAGAATATAGTAGAAGTGTAGAACAGAGATTTATTAAAACCGGGTTGGAAATAATAAGTGGTAAAAGTCGTTTTGAAAACAGTCGGAGTAGTGAAATAGAAACAGTAATCATTCAAAGGGGCAAGGGATTATAGGATTTATTGTATAACCCCAGCAGGGGTCTGATTTGGTCATGCACAGCAATAGCTGGTGCTGGCATGGACACAAACCATCCAAAGGAGCACAAACACATATAGGGGATATGGGGGATTGGGGTTCATAAGGTGGCAAGTGCATAGCAAATGACTGATAGAGTACACATATAGGGAAACATTAATTTAAAAAAAATGGAAGGGAACATATTTCAGCACGCTAGTAACATAAATAGACTGCAGAGACATGAGCAGAAGTGAACATGAATGAGAAACTGAAGCAACTTAAAGAAATATGTTGTTGTTGAGACTTAAAAAGTTAACTAGGAAATACCAGTAGAGAAGCAAAGTGCAGAAAGGTAAAGCAAACAAGAGTCCACAGTCTAGACTTGTCTTTCAGCCGGCTAGACAAAGCAATAGCACAAGTAGCAGTAAAGAAAGAGAGAGTTTTAAGTGTAAGTGTGTGCTCTGAACTTAAATTGTTCGTGTGTCTCAAAGAAAAGCGGGTATGGTATTTATAGTTTTTGAAAACGAGTAGAGAAGAGGTGAAGTCTTAAACACAAACATGGAAATAATGACAATCAGAATCAATTAACACAAGTGATTCCCTTTAATTAAGGAATCACTGTTTAACGGGTAGTAACAGGTTTAATTCAGGAAAGAAATCAGTTCGGAGACAGGCTGATTATTGCCATATAAGGGGGCAGTAAAAGTATGAAGTAAAAAATCAAGTCTAATTACAAAAATAGGCTTATTTTGGGCAAGGATTCAGCAGGGTAAAACATCACAGTAAAGGAAAGGAATCAATTAATTTTAAACAGATGAGTAAAAATTAGGGCTCGTAAGAAAACCCTTTTGCAATTAGTCGGGAGATTGAGAAAATCAAGATCAATCATGAAGGAACATGATTCTGCACTTCACCATATAAATAGCAAGGAATAAACAAGCATGCAGAGTTAAACGAGTTGACAAAAAGAAGCACCACCAACATACAGTAGCAGTAGGGGTAAGCTAGGGTTCAGTAGTAAGAAAATATTCGAAGCACAGTAGTCAAGTAGGTCAAGTAGTCACATAGAATCAATAATGAAGAAGAACATAGCATCAGGTAAAGAGAGTCAGAAACAAGTAAAGGTCTCTCAGTAACAAGTGAGGCAAAACTTTTTAAGAAATTAGGGCTTCAACAGTAGCCGAATTTAAGAGATGATAAGAGCTCAAATCAGATAAGTTAAACAAGGAGAAGAGAGTCAGAAACAAAGAACTTAATTGAACAAGTACACATTTAAACAAATAATTTCAGAACTCGGATAAGACCAAAAAAGGAACTAGGGTTTTTAACATGCTGAATCAAATAGAAGGAAAGCATAAACAGGTTGTTTGAACATAGTAAATCATGAAACAACACTAAAACTCAGAGAAGAAGTCTTTATAAAGTTAAGAGAATCCCTAATCGTTGAAAAATGAAGAGTCATTTTGAAAGAAAAGTCAAAGAACCTTCGAGAAACACTTAAAAAGGTTCATTGTAAGCACAGATCTTAGATATATCTGAAAGAAATCGAAAGGTCTTAGAGATTAGGGTTTCAGAGAAACCAGAAAAATGAGAAAGACTTTGAAAGTTAACGATCTGACCAGAAAAAGTCAAGGATCTTCCTTGAAAGACCATGAATGGCCGGAGAAAGGTCATGGATGGCGGAGAAAGGCCATGAACAGAAGTCGAGCAAGGACTGGACCAGATTCCTTCGAGGTCTGGCCATGAAACCGCAGAAACAAACACCCAGGAGCCATAGGAGGCCGATACACATCTCAAATGGCCACGAGAGGCCATGGATTAGGTAGGTATTAGGGTGGGATTAGATGGCGGCGGCTAGGGTTCATGAGGGATTGCAGAGAGAATTGAGAGGGAAAGGGATTCAGAGGCGGCGAGCGGCGAAAAATGAAGTAGGTTTAGGGGTCGTTCAGGGTTAAAAATGGAAAGGGTGAATGCTGGCCGTTGATCTGAATGATCAACGGCCTGGATTAAAGAGGGTAGGTAGGGGTCCAGGTTTGGATCGGTTCAATTTGAAATTGGGTCGGGGTTTAATTGGGATTGGGCCGGGGCAATTGTGTTTAATGAGGGGTTACAATTAGGCTAAAATTGAAATGCAATTGGGCCAGATTTTAAATAGCCATTTTTCCTTATTTAATTTATAAAAATAATAAATTAATTTCTGAAAACAAATTAAAAGCACTAAAATGATTTATAATATATAATTAACACCATAAAAATATAGGACTTGATTTTATGAATATAAATGCAATTAAATCTCAAAAGAGGCTAATATTGTAATTATATGCACTTTAGCTTAAAAAATACTAAATAAATTTTTAAAAATATGCAAAAATTACCTTAGCTATAGTTTAGCATAAATATGAAGATACGATAAATGAATTATCAAAAATAATAATTTTAGATATAATTATTGGGATTTTATGGATAAAAAGGGGAAATAAATTGATTAAAAACCTTTAAAAATTATTAAAAAAATAATAAAACACTTGGATATGCTTACATATGCATATATATGCCATTTTGAAATTATTTTGCATATTGAAAAATATATAGGAAAAAATTGGGTATCAACAGCTGCCCCTCTTTACCCGGGAAGGATGAAAGAGCTTTCGAGTAAAGATATGATGGCCAATTTTGACCGAGCGAAACGGTTTGAAGAGGTTTAGGCCGTACCCTGGTTTACGAGCTGCCTACATATCCCTAGTATTACAGGCATCAGGCCATCTGTAGTTCAGGATTCGTCGCTGGAGTATGCCGACGGATACTTTCCAAGAACGAACGCAATAGCTAGGGCTGGGTGAGTGGGCGGTTTACGGGAATGGTTAGGTTCTGATATGGCTGAGGGAACCGGAGTGGGATCACTGCTGCTGGGATAGCCGTTGCTCGCCGGTTTACCTGCGAATAAGCGCTACAAGCATATATTGTGCGTAAATTTAGATATGATGCAAATTCCCGTTGGACCATGAATGCTGTCTTTGGGCAGTTAGGATGACGTTCTTAGACCAGGATGTTCTGGGCCATAAAGCGTATAATAAAGGATTCGCAGGCCATGAAATGATGTTCTTGGGCTATGAGGATGGTGCCTCCGAACCATGACGCCTTTGAATAATGATATGCAAAAGATTGAAAGAAATCCTCGGGCCATAACATGGTGTTCTCGGGCTATAAAGATGGTGCCTCCGAACGATGACGCCTTTGGATGGGTTGGCGATATTTTAGCCCATGAAGGATGCAGTAGCATGTGGCGATCCTTCAGCCGTGCAATGTGGCAATCTTTCAGCCGTGCAATATGGCAATCTTTCAGCCGTGCAATGTGGCGATCTTTTAGCCGTGCAATGTGGAGATCTTTCAGCCGTGCAATGTAGGTGGAAACAACATTTATTCTCGGAAGGCAGAATGGTAGCCTTATGCAATGCAAATGCAGATAGAGGTAGAGCTTAACCTCGGAAGGCAGAATGGTAGCCTTATGCAAGTTGGAAGGCAGAATGGTAGCCTTATGCAATGCAAATGCAGATAGAGGTAGAGCTTAACCTCAGAAGGCAGAATAGTAGCCATATGCAAGTTGGAAGGCAGAATGGTAGCCTTATGCAAGAAATAAAATAGCAAATGACAGTAGAGTTTCTTAGCTGATAGCAGGTTGCGGCATGGTGATTACTGGGAACATTGTGACACACGGAACATTACGGGTGCGTGCTGAAAGCAGATCTTGGTAAGTGCAATGATTCGGAGAATCGTATTCTTGAACAATGTTTGTTCTATGAATGTACAGTGTGTTTTAATGATTTCGCAATCCTTGTGCCTGTATCCAAAGAAAAATCGTGAGTTTTGTAAGGGGGGAAAGGTTAGTTCGTATCTCCGCTGAACTTGCTTGACTCGTTCTGCTTTGATCTGGTGATACCATTTGTATCATTGGGGTAGCGTTGCTAAACGAAGCAGTTTTAATAACAAACATGCATGATTTTGTAAAATTATGACATAAATGTATAATTAAAATAGTCTTTAGATAAACCGCCGACTGTGACGCAATTCAGGACATTGCAACCTCTCCTGCTACGGAATTTTGAGGGTCCTCCTCAAAATTCTGCCCCAGTTTAGATGGGTTGATGTTTCTGACTGTTGCTCGTGCGGCGATCGGCTGAAATTACTTCAGAATTTTGAGGGTACTCCTTAAAATTCTGCCCCACTTTCCAATTTCGGGGGGGGGGGGGGGGG